>NW_014554665.1:574187-795380 GCF_001313825.1 Dinoponera quadriceps | reverse complement strand
TATATATATATATATATATATATATATGAGATTAGTTGTGGCAGTGACGTTAATTTATATAAAATTTATGTTATCACACGTCAGATGATTGAAATGTGCGCCCACGTACGAGACAGATGGTCACGTAGAATATTGTTAGCCGAGGAATTAAACGTGATGGAACACAGTTACACAAAGTACCATACATATCTCGCTTTAGCTCTGCACAATGCAGTGCAGCATAAGGACGCGGATTATTGTAAGTTTCAGAATTTATTGGCAATACTTAGTGTATTTCAAGATAGTTGCCCGCAGTTCCGCGGTTCAACCGCGGTCAGTGATAAGTGATTCTTGCGAACAATCGTAAAATCGGTGAAATATAACATTTTATTTATTATTTTCACGACAATAACTGAGATATATCAACAATTAACATGTATTCACGTGTGACATCATAGATATACTTTTGTCGCTCGAAAAATATTCATACCGTATTAATGAATGTCAAAGAGAATGATTAATAGCTGCATGATTAACGTTTAATGATTAATTATACAGCTTCCAATATGTGTGTAACGTTTCTCCCTTGCTTTATTTACAGTGACTGGCTTAAGTTCAGCCTTTAATTGCAGTATGCCGTGTGCTTAATTTTGTATTAATAGAGAATGCCACTCGTTACTAATTTAACAGCATTACCGATGTGACTCCTGATTTCCCCCGTTGTGGGATTAACAGCGACATCAATTCCACTTCATTTGTACCAATTACCGCTTTGTACCACAACGATTATGAACTTTTCATAGTAGTACTTGGCTATGCTGTTGTTCCTAGATCAGTGTATCTGTTATCTTGCATATAATTAATATCCTTTATTTTTTATACTAATTATTTTAGATTTATAAATATATTACGCGGATATCTATAACATATCGGTATAATGTAAAATTATGTATTTAATATTGAATTTACTGATTTTATACGTAAGAGATAAAGAGAGAGATAAATATATTAATTTACTTTACAAAATAAAAATTGAATAATTATATTTGATTAACTCTAACTTCACGGTTGTGAATATTTAATTGGCACCTCTTATCACTCTGCATTTCAACTTCCACGATATCCTGTCTCCCATTCCTTTCCAGATAAGTTGATACCAACTTCCACAATCTATAGTAATAGTAGTACATCGCTCGAAGACAGTGAGAAATTTATTAAACTCATCACTCATCTCAGTCGAACCTTATTGGCGGAAATAGCACATCAGAGTTTACCACCATCGGGCATTCCTCTTTCAATACCAAAATTAATTTATGGAAATGATTGGCAAATCAGGTAAAAATTCGATGGTCAATGTATCAATATACTATACACATAAATATGAGAGTATCTGTAAGTTAAAACATATCCGAAATTATCACTTCTTCGAAATTTCAGTTCAGAGTCGTTGTTATCTGTTGAAGTTTCCTTAAATAAATATGAACAAACCTTTTCCTACATACGTTGGTATCAGTATGAGGAACAATCTTCTGTCCTGAATTCGTCATCGTACGACTTCCATGACGAGATAAAAGATATCGCCATCGATTCATAACGTTGTAGGAACGAAGATTTTAGGCAAATGTAGATTTAAATATATATATACTATGTATTATGTTCCATTGATATACACAAGTAATGGCATTACAAAAAATAACAACTAATTATATATGTATATATATATGCATTTACATTTCCTAGTTAACAGATATCAGTTGTGAAAGTTTTGTCATCGGTAACTTAGGATTAGAGAGAGAAAGAGAGAGAGAGAGAGAGAGAGAGAGAGAGAGAGAGAGAGAGTGTGTGTGTGTGTGTGTGTGTGTGTGTGTTTTATATGTTAAAAATATATTGACGATCATACCGGTAATATAATTATTTCATATAAATTATCCTTGATACGAAACGTATTGTACGCATTTAACAAAATTGATAAAAAATTACTATGAAGGTAAAATATGAGTTCATGAAACATTTGCGGAAAAGGCAGAGATGTGATATCTCTATATAGATAATAGTGAAATTAATACATCACATTTACATATATTCAAGTGAGAAATTCTTAATATACTGCACATAAGAATTAACTCTGTGCAATCACAACGGCACCATTCTGGCCGATGGCTCCGCTCTGTGCTCCTGTAGGAGCATTTGATGTTTCATTAGTACTAACAGGAGAAGATGAATGATTGTTTGCATTTGTTGCGGCTAACGCCTTGTTTCGTAATTCGAATACCTGTTGTATTGCCTTACGGAAACAAAGGAAATTATAGTCAATTACACCTGAAAATTAAGAAAAGTCAATAATTCCTCATGACATATATAAATATATACCCAGCACAACAGGTGCGTATGTACACACCTTGCCTATCAAAATTATCTTCACGTAAGATGCAGACCAACGCCAAAAATTTGTTTACTTCACGCAGGTACAAAATTGTACCATTATTTAGCTTAATTAAACTGGAACTTTGGTTGTCAAATGCAGCCGCTTCTAAATCCTCTCTTAATCTAAAAAAAAAAAGAGGAAAACACGGAGAGAAAATATAAACGTACAATAAAACATATGTGGTAGTTGTAATTAATAGTTAAAGTATAACCATTTACCCATATATGCAGGAAACATCGATAACAACATCGATCATATCACAACACAATTCATAACTTTGCATATCGACGGGTGAGCTATCTGTTGCAATATATATTTTTGAAACGACATCAAACAGAAACGCCTTTTCAATTCCAGAATTCTGTATGAATATAATGGTATTACATAAACACAAATTTCACCCTGTTAGGATATTCAACGCTATTGTTTTTAAAGAAGAATAAAAACTCCCCCTTACCGATATGAGGATATTGAGTAAATTTTCTAAAGTAGGCAGCTGTGGTATTAATTTTTGGACAACTTTGCTGAATGCTTCAAATATACTATGATCGTAGATTGAGGTCAAGTGAAAACTCAAATGAATTTGATCACACCCTGAACAGAGTTATATCAGTTTGATTAAGTGGAACTAATATGGGAATAATGCAATGATTTCTTTAGCAATTGTCTTTTTACTTACCAGCATCTGCTAAATCATCATTTGCCCTGGTATGTATATCTCTTTGTGTTTCCATCTTACAGTCGTCTGATAATCCATCCACTTTATGGATAAAAACTTCAAACTTAATTGCTTGATTAACTTTATAAGCCTTTGTGACTGTTAAATGAAGCTTATTAAGCGCCTCCATGTAATCGTCTTGAGCATCTATCACAAACACCAATGCTCCACAACCACCGAATATCATATCACTGTCAAAGGTAGGGTCGAAGAAATCAATTTGTCCAGGAAAATCCCATATTTGAAACTGCACGAAGCTCGAATTGCTTATATCATCCTTAATTATTTTATTTGTACTTTCTAAAAACAGAGTCTCATTTGGCGACATTTTATGGAACACCACCTTTTGTATGGATGATTTGCCGCTACTGAAAACCAAAAGAGAAAAGGTATCAGGTGGATGAATGCTTAATCGAAGAATTTATACAACCTGTCACATGATGAATAACTTTACCGTCTAAGACCCATCAAAAGTATTCTAGGTTTCTGTTCTCCTGCCAACGGATCCATAGATCCTTCTGTTTCTCCGTCGAATGGTGCATATCCAAAATCTTTAGGAAAAGAACCAACATCGTAGCCACCTTGATACTGATCATCATCATCCTGTAACAATGTTGTATCATTCTTCAAAAGGCTGCATACAAACATATATCTTCGTGTAAAACTCATTAATGAAATTTTAACGTATAAATTAGGAATATGTTGTTATTGTTAACCCTAAATATCAATAATAGTATCACAATAGTTTTTTATTCCCAGAACACATGTCCAAGTTATTTAAGAACGTGAGAAACGCCTACTGGTAAAAATGGTGATATTTTTATATCTTTTTTCAGATAATAACAGTCAACTGTGATACCGTTTATCGTAACAAAGCCTTTAATAAAAAAAAATTCCACAGCAAATCCACTTACCATGCTTGTGATATTAAAACAAACGTGCTGTGCGATTCTAAACTTTCTTCCGACAAAGTATAAATTTCAGGAACGTCGTAATTTTACGTCTGTTTAATCGAGTTTAAATATATTAAAAAATTACATGAACTACAAAGTCAGATATACTTTGTCACTTTGTTTATAGTTTGCAGGGGTGTGATGTTTGATATAGACAATATATCGCCTGGTGCGTTGATTGGTTGTTGACCGGATAATATTCAACGTTAAAGCTATGTCTACAATGCAGTAGCTGACAGTCGTGAAGTCGTAAAATCGCAGTTGTTGAATCGGCCTACTTCCAATCCCAGCTAGTGGATAGGTCATAGTCGATGAAATTGGAAGTGGACCAACTCAACTACCGTGATTATACGACCGTGTGACCGTACTGTAAACCCAGCTTAAAGCTTGAGAATCGACTCTTGACAACAGGTTGGCAATCGTTTTATTTTTCCCCAGGAACGGAATTAAATTACTTCGGTGAATTTTGGGACGCGTTCGATATTCAATAGAGGAATTTATTTTCTAGAAATGAAAATATCACCTGTAGTTGGTCCCTTGGAAATGATTAAACAAATCAGTACAAATTTCAATAAACTTTAAATAATTCGACACATTAGCCTTGATGAAAAGTATTAGCGTTTTCGATTTGCTGAGGTTGTCGTACTACATTCTGATCGATGCCTTTCTAAAAAAAAAATTCTAAAAATTGCTTCTAAGTTTTTTTTTCTACCGTGAAATCCACTTATTACTAGAAAGGTAGGAAAAGGTTGCAGCAAGCAGTGGAAAATATTTTAATTGAAATGCAACGGGCTTTTTTCAAATGTATTTTTAAGCCAAAAACCCTCAATATTTATTTATATAAATGGAGCTGAACTCGAACGAAAAACTATATGTACAAATTTGTCGTAATTTTTATGATAAATAATTTAAAAGTCACGTCGGTCGTGCTCTTTCTTGCAACAATATTTATTCCAGTTGCAAGTGTGCGCAGGAAAAGTATCACTTAGGAATCTGTAAGCAATATAATTTGTCCGTCAAAAGAACGATCAAGTACGTCTTCATAGCAACGATACCCATAATCGGTGAGCTTTCGTAAGAAAGATCTATAATCCTTTGTTTGGAGGTTTTCGCCTCGATATCGGGTTTCTCATACAAGAATATATGCCTCGCATGTTCCGCTATAGCTATGTACGAACCGTCTGTAATGAAACAAGCGAATTAAATTAACACTACTTCCTTTCCTCAGTGACTTCAGGGGTGATTTCGAAGATTATCTCTTGACATCTTACTAATTGGAGCTACGCAGAATTTCTTGTTAGTTTTACTAGCTTCGACATAGCCGAACCCAGGAAAGTTGTGAATATGCCTCATGTCCCATCGGGTGCCATCGTCACACGTGTCATCCGTCATCCAAACACAGGCATCGTGATCATGCCTCAGACATATCACTTGCCCGTGTTTCCTCTCGCATGTGAACAATACGTGATTATTACTTCCCAATCTGGCTAAGTGTGTGGTCGTCCGTGTGGAAAGATCGATCCTCTGTAGAAAGTTATCTCTACCCTCCAGATCGCACTCCTCCAACTGTTCGGCATTGAAGCCCACACAAGGTTGATCCCTGCTATTGTCACTTTGCTGATCCGTGCACAGGTGTGCTAACCTTTAGAAAATAGTTACATATTACTTCAGTAATCATTCAATGATCATTTCTGTGAGCCAAATTACAGAAATTAATTATGCAATAAATAATCACAAGTGAAAAGCGTGAGTGAAGGATAATTAGATGTTGTAAATAATATTATGAATACAGCTGATGTTATTAGCGATGAAACTGTGTTACTTAATAATAAAAATGTACGAATTGTAGAAAATACCTCTCGTGAATCTCTGCGGCGAGAGTCTCATTTGGCAGACGTTCACCTCCCGTGTCACCTTTAATTAGTTCGCTCCACATTAATCCACTTTCGTATTTGCTCACATCGATCTGCAACGTGTCCTCTTTGCGCCTCCAAGTTGCCATATTCTCCTCTAATCTGTGTTGGCACTTCCCTTGTATCAAAATTTCATTGCCTATCGCAACGCACAATTCCAGTGGCTTGACGCTTATTTTGGGTTGTTGTTCAGCACTGCACCGCTTCGGTATTTTAACCCAAACAGTGAGCGAATCTTCATCTTGCGACCAGTAATATTTTGGTATTTTTATTTGCGAATCAATGTTCGGTTGTTCTACTTTTATCTCAGACTTTTGTACATCTCCCTCATCGAAACTGATATTATCTTGGCAAATGGAATGCAGATAATTGCCGTTCTCTTCCACATAGGCATAATCTATAGTACCCTGTACCTTCAATATCTGTCTGTCAATGTAAGTAATATTTTTCACTTCGTTTTCTACAAATTCTAAGTTATACGACAGCAATGTGAGCTGTGTATATTTCTTTGGATCATCGTTAGCAATGGCACACATGGTTACAATAATTCTTGAGCCTTTTTGTACATGTTGCACATTCATAATAACCCCAGGTTTTACAGGATCCGCTGTAAATACTTTCACATTCTGTCTCTTATTTCCTATTAAGATATCCAGCTTCTCACCACCATCAGAAATTGCTGAAATTTCATTAGAAGTAAACCCAATAGATGGGTTATACGTCATCTTTGATAATTCAGCTTTCGCAGCACGTAATATGTGCATTTTGTCAAAGGAATTGTTCTTATCGAAGCGCCAAACAGCCAAATCCTCGTCAATAAACCAACACGACATGTCGTGAGCATTTTTATACAAATGATTGTGAAATGCGAACAGTCTCGCTTCTAACCAAGATTCCTGATTTTGGTTTGGCTCTAACCTATATACATCTGAAATATAATGTTTTTATCTTATTATATAACTAACAACGTGCATCTCAATGTTATATTTATACAAAATATATAATATTTTCTTTTTTTTTATAATACATATTAAAACTCACGTTTCTTTAGGCTGATTTCAGAAATTATAGGGGTGACATCGGTGCAAAATTGATACTTTTCAAAGGAAGAGTTCATCAAATTTTTATCAGGACGTAACTCAATTATTTCCGTCATTGTGTCCGTTTTATTTGCGGACGGTATTAACTTAACACATAATATTGAAAAAGTCAAATTTACACATACGAGTGACACTTTTGACAGAATGCATATAACAAAGTTGAAACAAGGATAAAATGATGCTTTGGCGCTAGTAGCGCACTCGCCCGAACGTAATCAACACCGCGATTACAACGCCACTCTCGATAATATCACTAATGATCGTTAAATACGATTGAAACTGTTTTTTACTAGATGGCGCAATGATTACATTCATTCAAAATTCATACTCTGCAAATTACACAAAAAAATTGTCCAGTTCAAAAATTTATAGTTATTTTCTAATAAAAAATTTTGAAACATGCTTCAAATATGTAGGAAATGCATAAATATGTAGGAAAAATCCTTATCCTAAAAAATCTTATATATTTTTTTTTTAAATTCGCAAAAATAGCATAAAAATTCAGCTTCTAGAATATCCCTTTAAGAATTCCATTCTAAGTTGCTTTAGACATTGGAGTGACACACATCTATAAAAAATAATTTAATTATATTCTTACAATACACTGGAAAATACATAAATATATCTACAAAACATCTTAATACAAAACACAACAAAATTTTGATATAAAAAAAATATATATATATATATATATGTGTATAAAATACATAAAAAAATAATATATCTACTCTCAAATACACTTTATTTCCCCTCCTAAGAATTAAAACCAAGTTTTCCTCAATATAAACTACATATACACAACCTCAATATAAAACCAAGTTTTCCTCAATATAAACCACAATTAAATAACTATCATTTTCAAATCATTTTTATGACAAATTATTGTTCCTTAAGATCAGAAATTATTTAAATTCATTTAGCTTCTATCTGTAACGCAGATTCCAATCGTGAATCCCTCTTTTCTGTGATATTTTGTTTGATGTACAAAAATACTATACATATCTAGGATATGACGTCGTCGCAAGACAGACGTGACAGAAGAATTATTCGTTAAAAATCACCTATGGCAGAGATAATATTAGATAGTGCTTTCCTGGCGTCGTTTTCCTTAAATACATTTAAGACCTCCATCGCCCTTCGTGAATGCTCTTTCACGAGCTCCTTGGTTAATTCAATGCCCGGGCCAGCTGTGACAATTTCAAGCACCTACACAAAGACATCATTCACATGGTCGTTGATTCATTAAGAATAAATCTAAGAAACGAAAAGCAAAACCAATTATACAAATTATACGTCGACTCTCATACCTTTAGATAGTCGACATTTTCCACTGATTTGAGTCCCTTTTCAAGTTCCACTAAGATTGATGGATCATGTTCCACGTGGAACATAATTGGTGCAGCGCACAAATTATGCAAGATCGTTTCGTCCTTGTTAACGCACAAAGCTAAATCTAAGTAAGCCTATAAAAGTATGTTACCACACATAAAGTTGTTTATAGAATTATTACAAAAACACACACACACATACACATATATTTCCTCATTACCTGCCAAGCTAAAGAAAGATGTTGGCCAAATTTGTAACCCTCCTGTTGTATTTCCATGCTATGCCCAGCTAATTTCAGCGTACTCTGACAACTTTTTGCAAGTAACGATCCAGCACCATAAATATTCAGAAGTTCCCATTCTTTCAATGCATAGCCTGTACAATCTCCTTCCGGTGGTATCGATGGTATAGGAAAATTCTGATCGTCTCTGCGTGCTACAAATTCTGCTTGGGCTATATCCGCCACTGCGGATGATATCAAGAACACAACCTGAAAAACAACACGTCTGTATCAATAGACATTTCCATAAATCGAGAAACACACAACAATACAAAGTATTTACAGAGAAAATAATAAACATGCGCATGCAATATGTACTTACATCCTGATTTCTGAGACCGGCCAATTCAACACAACTGTTGCTAAGCAAGTAATCACCGCTTAACAAGGCTATCTTGTTGCCAAATGTCATACGGTCCATTTCCGCGGCTCCCAGAGGTGAGTCTGCATTTATGTTTACCAGTCCCTTGTGAATCAAACTGCTGGTGCGTATCATCTCTGTAATTTCAGCCAATGCTCTTTGACTGAAACATATTTGAAGTTAAAAATTTTGATAGATACACATTGTCGCACATTTTTTGTTATAACTAGCAACTTTTGTATCATTGTTATGTATGTTGTACCTGTGTAATACCCCTGCTGATTTGTCCTCCTCTATGTGATTTACATGCAGATGACCAGCAGCCTTAGAGATCAACAGCACGATGAGACCGAATGCCTGTATGTTGTTGTGCCCATTGAAAACAATGTTTCTGCGATGAAATATGAAATACAAATGAAATCTTTACTTTTTTTTATTCTTCAGGAAAGATTGTCACAGTACTTACTTAGCTGTTTGCAACAAAGGATGGTTGGATCCAACTAATTTCCTCAAGTGTAAAGCAATATTTGCAATCTCATCGCTCAGCAACCATCTTAAGCTTAAAAAAGACGTTGGATATCCAACAATTTTTTCTGCCTCTGACAAAGCTCTATTCCAATTAAGTTTTTTATTCGTCGCTGCGATAGCCGCCGCTGTTGCTTTCTTCTCATCGAGGAGAAATTTCTTTTGTGCAGAGACACAGATCGTTCTCTGGATTTGGAAAATATCATATGACTTCCACAAGGCCACAGGATTATTTTTTCTCCAAAATCTCAGTACAGCCATATTTGCTGACATTGTTAACCTTACTTGTTGAGCTTCTGCTGTAGCAAAGATTTTATAAAAAATTACATCAATCAAAGAATACACCAAATTTAACAGAAAAAATATGAAATGTCAGAACTTTCTCTTCTGACCTAATTTTCAGCCATTTCTCCTGTAACCGTGTCATGCATACCTCGCTCTCACATCAAAAATATAGTGTATAAAAAAATGTCAAAATTCTTGCAGAAGATAAGTAACGTTACATTAATATCTACAAAATGTGAGTAGAAATTTCAAGTAAGAATTTTATTCAAGCATGACATCACAATGTTAGTTCATTAGTTTAACCTTTAAACCATGATTTTTACTTTAAGAGCAAAACATTTAATAAAAAATAGAACAAATCGACATATGCTACCAAATTAACCAAGGAATTATTCATTTATATTGTATTAAAAAATAAGGTCAAGCGTTTAATTTACATAGTACGTATGTGAATCAACTTCGAATGTTTCATACGAGTATTTATAGGTAAAATTATGTTATTCGTCGAAACTTACCGTATACTGGACGGATTAAATATCACAGAAAAATATCGCATCTACTGACACGTGTTTAAATCGTACTGAGAGCCTGGAATGTCATATATCCAAGCAAGTTTTACGTCATCACACGTTATGTAGATACGTAACGTAGGCATTCACCGCACAACACAGGACAAAAAATGAACCAATCACGTAACTGCATAATAAACATTGATCTCCGTATCGGATGCATGCGAATGGTGCGATTTCTTTGAGCAAACATTTATGTACAAGTGACGTCGCGTCATGCTTTAACGTTGGACCAATCAACGAAAATGCGCGCAAAGTAAGCGCTTCCTAGAGGGCTCTGAGTGTGAGCGGTTTGCGATGGCGGGAAGGCGCCGTGTGTACCGCGTGAAGTTTCAATTCATGACCGAGCCTTATCAGGGTTATGTTGTGGTCATCACGATTACATGATCGCCACGATACATCGGCCAGTAATGATATTTATTTTAACATTTCTTTGATATTTCGCCCGAAACCGTGGAGAAAAGTTGAAGAGTTGGAGAAATGTTGAGCGTATTATGCAGCCGTTTATTGGGCGAAGCGTCGCGAAACAGGAGACTGTGGGTCGCAACGAGAAATATATATTTCACCAGTATCCCGACGCGATTAAGATCATCCAAGAAATTCTACGTTGCTTGCAGTCCTAGCTTTCCGCTTCTCAGCATCCGGGTAATTTATTTACAACTATTATGTATAATTACATATATATGTATATATACATATATATGTGTATATATACTGCTAGTATTCTTGAATACACTTTTGCTTGTATTTTTATTATTTATCAAATATTAACATGTATGTTAATATTTGTTAAGTTTTAAAATATATATATCAAAATATATTTTGTGTGTTACATATACATATAGCTTTGCAATATTATGTATTGCATGAAAGAAATATGCGAATGTATGGTATGATATGGAAAATAATATATAAATATACTGCTGTTATATATATGTTGCTTCTGCAGATTTAATATATCTACTTATGTACATGATGGGTCGAACGTCGAGAAAACGTCGCCAAAAGAAGGAGCTGAAGCTTGTTGAATTGAATGAAAACACCGACGAGTCCTTAATGCATTTAAAATCTTGGCTTCTGAGCAAGAATTGCTTGCTGATTCGTCACCTGACACCAGAGTATTTTCCTGTTACAGGCAGGGGCTTAAAAACATTAAAACGTATAGAGAACGATGAAGTACTGATACAACTGCCGTTTGAAATATTGATAACAACAGACGCATTGTTACAGAGTAATATCGGGATCTTGTTTCTCAATAATATCACTGATATCTTCAGTCCTCAGTGTATGCTCTCGGTGTTTATCGTGTATGAAACTCACTTAGGGATTGACTCGAAGTGGTATCTTTATCTGAAGACTCTGCCACGGTCTCTTACAAATCCGGATTTTTCTTCTAACAAGGAAAAACAGGCACTGCCAGACTTCATTGCGGACTCTTTGCACCAAGCGCACAAATTGAAAGATGACTTTTCTCTGTTGACTAAAGCTATAAGACATTTAGACACAACTAACAGGAGCCGTTGCGCGCACTGCAACGTACATGTGCGAGAGATAATAACATTTGCAGGATACAAATGGGCGTATTATGTCGTTAATACAAGAGCAGTTTATGTAGACGCCAAACTATGCAAGGCGAACGCGTTTAACATTAGACAGCCTAACAATCTGGCCCTGGCGCCGTTCTTAGATCTATTCAATCATGACGTTAACGTTGCTGTCACGGTTTCTGTTATCGAGGACGACGCTCAGAAGCAGTTTTACCAGATCGTTACTTCAAAATCTTTCGACGAAGGATCTCAAGTTTTCATCAATTACGGCGCACACAATAACTTGAAATTATACATCGACTATGGATTTTTCATTCCGTGTAATCCACTGGACGAGATCCACTTCGATATTTCTGATGTACGGAGATGTACGGACATTTCGAAGAATAAGCTGGGTTTCATTACGATCAATAATTTCCACAAGAATATGTCGTTTACTCGCGACGGTTTGAATTATAACGCGATGGTGACGCTGTTCGTATCGGGTACAAGATTGGGACGAGATCGTTGGAAAGCGAAGATATACGGTGAGACGTTTAATTCGGATGAACGATATGTAATTAACAAGCTGGGGATAAGTGTCTTGAACTTGAAGAGAACGGAGTATACGCGCGCTCTGAGCGATATGAGGAACGTGAGACTCGAAACTCCGAGTTTTGCAATCGCGATCGGTCTTGTGGAGGAATATATTAATACTTTAAATGCGTCACTCGGTCTTATGGAAAGAACTGTAAGATCTCTGCGTCCGGAAAACGACAATCCACAGCATTTTTTAAACGCACCCGCATTATGTATGATGTAATAAGGTGTCTGTGTAATGTAGTGTAGAATATGTACGTCTAATTTGATCAAATACATCTCTTTTATAAAGTGTCGTGACAACGGCAATAATCGTTTCTTTAATTTACCTTCCATTCGCTATCCATATTACAAGATACAAGTATTCGCAGGTGTTTTAGAAATACTATCTTTCGATACGGATTAATTTTCGCGTGTATCCACACATTCGTCACAAGACAAACGTGCAAATGCATCTTCGCTGCGGCCGTTCGTCTTGATACACCGAGATCGTGATGTAACTTAAACTTTTTTTCATTGTTCCGCAGTGTTGCAGCGGCAATGTGATAGAGCGCGCCCAGAAGAAGAAGGACTGCGTGCCGCAGTCGAAATCTGTCGTGCCACCGGTGAAATTCACGTCGGTCGTCGCCAGCCTAACCGGAGCAAAGCCCGGTCAGCAGAAGAGGAACTGCTTTCATCCCGGTATGTCCGGTTTGAGCAGAGATGCGATCGATCTGCAAGACAAATCGTCAGTCACCAGTACAGACATGCTTAAAGCCATGCTCAAGTACATCTGGCCGGAGGTGAGTGACATCCCCGATGGAAATATTTTACGGAAAATTTGCTGAAGTATATCCGAAAGTCCCTCCTCAATTGGTACTTCATCATCGCTTCATCAATATTTTAGTGAAAAATTACTTCTGCCGATATTCCAGCAATGTTTGAGTAAAAAGTCAATTTTACAAAATATCTCCATCGGAGACTGTTGTCACACGATCGTTGCAGGATGACCCGGAGATAAGGAAGAGAGTTAAGATAGCGGTGGGCTTGCTCGCGGGGGCCAAGGTTTTAAACGTCACCGTGCCGTTCATCTTCAAGTACGCAGTGGACATCTTAAATAGCCACAGTGTAGCAACCACCGGTACTGCCGTGATGGGCCTAACAACCGCGCCTGCTACAGTCGCGACTGTAGCGACGTCGCTGCTCGTAGGATGTAAGAACGAACCCCGATGTACTTTTCATTCTTCCGGGTTTTACTCTCTTCCCATTTCGACGAAGGAATTCGCGATACGATGCGCCTCGAATAATCCTAGTCTCGTTCTCTCTCTCTGATTTGTACAGATGGAATAGCCCGAGCCGGAGCGGCGGGCTTCAGCGAGCTCAGAAACGCGGTCTTCGCGAAGGTCGCGCAACATTCTATCCGCAAGATCGCGAAGAACGTCTTCCTGCATCTACACAATCTCGATATGACCTTCCATTTGAGCAGGCAGACCGGCGCTCTCTCGAAGGTAGTACTTCGTTCAACTTACTTTAGACTTCCTTTTTTCCTTTTTTTTTACTAATTAAATCCGAATATTAAAAGGAACTCATGACGCATTTACTTCCTTTCCAGACGATAGATCGCGGTAGTCGCGGCATCAATTTCGTCCTGAACGCCATGGTGTTTAATATCGTGCCGATAGTGTTCGAATTGGCGTTGGTCGGCGCAATACTGGGAGTAAAATGCGGACCGGAGTACTCGGCTGTCGCGCTAGGCTGCGTAGGCGTTTACACCGCGTTCACCCTGGGCGTTACGCAGTGGCGCACCAAGTTCAGGATTCACATGAATCAGGCGGAGAACGAAGCGGGCAACAAGGCTATCGATTCGCTCATCAATTACGAAACGGTGAAAGTCAGTAGCAAGACGTGACGGAATCCACTCGATTTCCCTTGGCAGGGATTCTCTTCGAGACGAAACGACAAGGGAACGCTAAGATATATGTATTTTCCTCTGTTCCAGTACTTCAACAACGAAAGCTTCGAGGCGGAACGATACGATCAGTCTTTGAAGAAATACGAGGCGGCGTCCCTCAAAACCAGCACGAGTTTGGCGCTGTTGAATTTCGGTCAGAACGCTATTTTCAGCGGCGCGTTGAGTCTCATAATGGTGATGGCGGCGCACAACATAATAAGTGGTGAATATACGTCACGTGATTACATTCAATTTAATTATATCGTGCTATTGTGTAATGTACTTCTGTTTCTTTGTGCAAGGTACTATGACCGTCGGAGACCTCGTGATGGTGAACGCCTTGTTGTTCCAGCTCTCCGTGCCATTAGGATTTCTAGGCTCGGTCTATCGCGAAGTGAGGCAAGCCTTCATCGACATGCAAACCATGTTTGCCTTGATGACAACAGAAACCGCCATTAAGGTGAGGTATCGCCCGGATACTGAAAGTGCCTTGCCCAGGCTTCAACCAATTAAATAATTTGCATACACCTTGTGATTGATGAAACGATTTTCCGGGGGGATCTTTGTCGAATAGTCGAAGGAAAACGCGACGAGATTTTACGTGACGCCAAATTCCTCGGACATCTTGTTCAAAAACGTGAACTTCCAATATGTCGAGGGAAAGCCCATTTTCAAGGACGTATCATTCACCATACCAAGCGGCAAGAAGGTCGCTATCGTGGGAGGATCTGGATCTGGGTAAGGTATTGGATATGCAAATTGCCGTTTGTAACGCGTATCACACTGAGCGTCAATTTTAATCAGTTTCTCACACACGATTTCTTTATTTATTTCTTTATTTTTTTTTTTTCAGCAAAACAACAGTCGTGAGATTGCTGTACAGATTTTTCGAGCCGCAAAGCGGCAACATTTTCATCAACGGCCACAACATCCGAGACGTCGATCTGGATGATCTCAGGAATTGCATTTCAATCGTACCGCAGGTGATAGAATTACCGGCATTTTCTCATTTTCGTATCGATGCGTCACGTCCCAAAGCCGATCCAAGGCACCTTTGCTCATCAATCTGCCATCATGTTGCAGGACACAGTGCTTTTCCACGAAAGTATATTTTACAATCTGCATTACGGCAATCTGAGGAAGTCGCGGGACGAAGTGTTCGAGGCTGCGAAAATGGCGAATCTGCACGACTCGATATTGAAGTGGCCGAAGGAATACGACACGCCCGTGGGAGAGCGCGGCTTGAAACTGAGCGGCGGTGAGAAGCAGAGGGTCGCCATCGCCAGGGCGATCTTGAAGGACAGCCCTATTCTTATTTTTGATGAAGCTACCTCCTCCTTGGATTCCATCACGGAACATGTAAGCTCTCAAATAACGTATCTTTTAAGGACCGTCTACAATAGCAGCAAGCTAATTGACCAATTGGATTCGTACATTCCAAAAGTAAGTCGACTGTGATTGGTCAATTAGCTTATTGCTTATATCTTACTGCTTATCCTCTTGTGGACGGTCCTTTATTGTCCTATTTTATGTTGCATCAGAAATGTTTCTCTCGATCTGATTCCAAATATCTCATTTCCAGAACATACTCGACGCTCTGCACAAAGCGACAGAGAGACGGACGTCGATCGTGATCGCGCATCGTCTGATGACTGTTATGGACGCCGATGACATACTCGTTTTAAACGAGGGTAAACTAGTCGAGAGGGGCACACATAATTCCCTATTGTCGACACCGAATTCCCTGTACGGAAAATTGTGGGATGCTCAACATTTAGGCATGAAGAAACCTAGTCAAGAAGCACAAGAACAAAGAACCATTGGTGAACAGTATAGTTAAAAACACGATGACATAGGTAAAAATATATAATATCGAATGTGAAAGTATATAGTCTTGTTAAAAATTCAGTGCTCGGGGGATTCCATAAAGATTCCCGGTCTACGATAGATATTTCAAGCCTTGAGAAATCGTGACTAATCACAATTAATTATTCTCTTCACATTCGACTGTGATTGGTCAATTTTCTTAAGGCTTAAACTTGAAGCAGCTATTGTAGACCAGGACTAATTATTGGAACTCGGCAGACACACAAGTTGTTTCAGGTGATGACGAACCATTACAATACTATTGTACAGGTGTAAGAGAGTATACGTAGTGAGACAGTAATATTTATTCCAAAGTCAATGTACATATAACATATAACGTTAAATAGTGATAATAGACAAGTGTTGTATATTTGATCGAATTGTTACAATAGTACGTATACATTCGTTATGTATGTGTGTATGTGTGTGTGTACTTCTTCACGAGTAACTGAAACCGATTATTTTGAAAATAATTCGTACGAATTTGAGGTAATACAAATGTCAGCTGCCATCGTTTGTATCATAGTCGACTTGTAAAAATGTAAACTGTAATAAATAATAAACAAGAGGATCTTACAGAGACAAAGGGAGAGAGAGAGAGAGAGAGAAAAAGAGAGATATATTCCAAACTTAAGATACACATGCTTGAAATATATATCGATTACTAAGTATTGCCTTGACAACCGTTCGAAACAGCAATGGATGCCCCGGCCAGGCTGCAACGAGTTTGACAGCTCTGTGACAATTCGATACTACGAAGGATGGATCGCACAATGCGAGTTGTAATTTAAATGTATAAAATGCAAACTGAAGCGTCTACCTTGCCGGTAGTACAACTTAATGTGAATAAAAAATCCGATAGGTAAATGAGATTTGAAGAAATTTGGAGAATATCCTTATACTGTTGTGTCACGCGCGGGTCAGTTGTATACCCCCTCGGATTGGATATCCGGGATTATTAGTTAACACAAATGCTCGAATGATGTGTATCATGCGATTTAGATTATAAGCTAAATTCATTAAGTATATATGCATATGTATATAAGTTGCAGAAAATCCAAGTCCAATTCAAAGAGCTCCACGCTGGAATCCAAGAAGCTCTCCCCTTGCAAAAACACATTATTTACATCGAATAGAAAATGTTTAAATCCTCTGCTCGGTTTGTATAAGAATTTAAAATACAGCAATTTACTTCATAATACCTGTGTTATATATATATGTATAGGTGGGCCTTATAAAAGCAGCATCAAACAGCAATCGCTATCGGATGAACCAAAATCTAGCAATAAAAGTTTCCTCGGACAGAGGGTGATGTCCGCAAAAATACTTCGCTTCAAACAGCTGCAAAACCAGTTAGCCGATGCGCATTATCATTTAAATGCAAGTATCTAAGAATATATATCTACCGAGAGATTAACCGAACCTGTTTATGTAACGCAGAAACAACTTTGTAGGAACTCGCGAATGAGAACAGGTTACTGAAAGCATTGCAGAAGAAGCAAGATTCCGCATTGAGGCGTTACGAGGGAACGAATGCGGAGCTACCGAGAATTATAAATTCGCATCACGAGGAATTAAGAGTACTTCAAACAAAGTACAAGAAATTAAAAGAACTGCACAGGGATACGTGTAACTTGCTGAAGGAGAAAGAAAATGAGCTTTACACCATAAATGTAGGTAATTCGAGCGATGCATTTATATACAATGGAATGTATAATTACGGACTCATGAAAATGTCACTTTGCAGTCACAGAACAAGCATCTACTGCAGCTCAGTAAAGATCGAAATCTTGGAGAAAGGGAAAAGTTGCAGTTACAAATATCCGACATGAATCATGAGATGCGGCAGCAACAGGAAACTATACAGGTAATTTTCAGTGTATGTTTCGGTAGTAAGCATCATGAATTAAATTAACGTGAATCGTAACGATTTATTTGTATTTCATGTGTAAATGTGATTTACAATGTTTTATTCGCAGATACTGCATAGGAAGCTGGCACTTGAAAGCAAGAGCCTGAAACACCAATTGCACGTCGAAATTTCCAAACACAAGGAGACACAGAAGAATCTGCAGGAAGCGATAGAGAAATTGAAAACCCTGGAATGCCTGTTAGACAATAAAGAGAAAAGATTATATTACAACGGTCAGTTGCCAGTCTACAACAAAGAGAAGAACCTGGGCAGTCATTCTTCCACAAATCTCAGCGATATCAGGTACAAAAATCACACCCTTTCGTATATATTTTTAATCGTGATATACAATATATGTTAAAAGTAGAGATATTAAATTTACATATAATATATATTTCGCATGGTACGTCCAATGCAATTAGACCGTCCGGTAGAAATAAGAAAAGTGGAAATGATACGCCAAAGGACAATCTGGTAAGGATAAATACGGTAAATTACATGTATTAGAACGATTCTGTGGACTTGGTGCCATTATTATTATTGATTACAGCCACTACTCGATACCCTGGAATCCAATGACGATGAAAAAGCGACTGAAGCAAAGAATGTTAACCGTGCGGGAGATCGATTGAAATCGGAAACAATGGCGAGCCTGCACCAGATACGAAAGTTCCGGCTGCAGAAGTCGCCGCACATGCGTAAGCACGCTCATTCTATGAGTGATTTGAGGCTCCGATTTAAAGATCCGGAATCGGAGACGCACGGCAGGAACGAGAAGATCACGATGTACCAAGACGCATCGGTAGACCTGAAGTCAACGCCAGGGAGGAACAGCCTCGGCAATGATAAAAATGAAAGTGGCGGGTTGAGGAAATTATTTAATAAGATGAAGAGTCGAGCCTCGCGAAATCTGCAAAGAGAAATGGAGCTCGAGTCCGATTATTTGTCCGACGATGATACGGAGGACGAAAACGCCGACGAGCGTGATATCGAGTACTACTCTGTTGATAGTGCGAAGAAATCCAGAGAGCTATATGCAAGGTGTGCAAAATTGTCGAGCGAACGCTCGAAATATAATCGCGAGATTCTGCGTCACAGTTATTCTGTCGCTTCTGTTGATTAATTTGTCAATTAATACGTAGATTAATATGTTACAGGTTAATTAACGGCACAGACGATACGTCTGATGCTTTATATGGTACGACGAAGAGGATAAACACCCATTACAGCGACGACGACGACGACGAAGAAGACGAGGAGGAAGAAGAAAGAGAATTAAGCACGCGGTTAGCGAAGGATTTGGTGTTTCAGAAACGCAAGTACAAAAGCAAATCAGACATGTTGCGTCATCGCAGAGATGAACAATTTCACGACAGCGACTCCGAAGCTGATACCGAGGGAAAGGTGGATGGAAACGAAGGTTACTCTTCGAGAGAATATAAAGCTGATTTGTGTGGCGAAAAACAATTCTCGAAACCTTTTGATAACACCGCTCATCCGGAGTACAACGCTTCGGAGATCGAAGAAACGTCCCAATCGAGAAGTCTGGAGCTACGGAAGATCTCTAACGTTACTTTCGACGTCGTCAGCGCGCCGAAAAATGTCGAGGTTTCCGCACAGACTTCCGAGAAAACGTGGTCGAGAGGGAATAACAGTGCGAATAACTCTTTCACGGACATCAGGAGGGAGAAATACAAGGAGGAAAACGGGGCGAAATATTCGGAAAGTAAGCCGATACGCACCGAAACGTCACGTGACAGCATTTACCGCGATACGTTTGAAGAAAAGAACGCGTACAAGGAAATGAAAGGTCTGTCGAGTCCAGGAAGAGATGTTCAAGATGGCTCGCGGCACGAGGAATACAAAACGAGAATGGCAAGCTCCACAGAGGCGGAATATGCGAACACTACGATACCTAACGAGGACAGAGCTACGTTCAGTCATCCTGAGGACGACGATCATTCCATGCATAATTTAATAAAAGAATACAAGGAAAGGCTTCGAGTGGAGGAAGCACCGAGGCATTACAGTGACGAGGAAGAAACATCAAGGGAAAACGGTTTTAATGTGGAAACAATGAACAGATTGAACGGTTCATTAGAAGCGAGGGAAGATGTTGATGCATTACCTGATAATGTGTCAGGTCAGACTGAACGAGCCGGTGACATGGGAATCGCCGAGGTGACGGACGCGAAACAAACCGACACGAAGAGGGTGATGAATTTTAACAAAGAGAAGCTCCTGGCATCGATGAAAGCCATTGACGATAACGAGAATATCGAGTTCCTCAATCAGGGCTTCAAGAATCATAATGTAGTGAGCAGAATGCAAATAACGCAGAATCTTTATCGGGGCGTACCTACGCACTCAAGGCCGAAGCGCGATGTAATTAAAGATATATTCGAGGATAATCACATAGAAAATAAGGTCAGAGGTACTTGCAGTAAATCCCATTGAGAGAGAGAGTTTAGGGACAACAATAGATGGTGAACGGCACGAAACTCGCTTTCCACTTATGTTCCTCGATTCTACGAAGCTTTTAGCGCGAATACAGCCGAAGGATGGAATATCCAAAGAAAGAGAGAGAGAGAAGAAAAAATGCATTATATTTTTTCTAGTATACTGAAGTTTTTATCAATATCTGTCTGAATATGTCACGAAATGTAAAATATATTTTTCTCGAAATAAATTAAATATATTATTTTCGAGAGATATTTATTTATTTTCAGGCAGATATTTCTCAATGGCAAGTCAAATCGGAAATTTATACGATCCGTTGATCGGTTTTTTATCGAAAGATAAAGGTCTGTCTGATTTATCAGTGAGAGTTGTATATTACTTGCGATTAGAAATAAAATTATCTCTGATCTGTCATTGAGTTATCCGACCTGGAAATAAAAAAGTCATTTGGATATCGTTAGATACCAAATGAAGATGTTAGGTGTTCAAATTAATTTCAGTGCCTTTAAATTAAATCAATCGTAACTCTGTTTTAAATGTTTCTCGTAGTTTTGGGATCCCGATTGCGTTCGAAGAGAACGTTATCTGCGCTCTCCCCGAACGCATCCTCTGAAATGCCAACTTTAACATTTAAAAACACTACATATCTTGGTCAAACGGTCGACATAAGTGGTATGTTCTTTATATAGGCTGCACCAGTTCAGCAGTGCAGCTACAAAGAACAGACCAAAGGTTTGTACGTTTTAGTTGACCTGAAGCCAGTGATGCCAATAATGTGCGTTGTGGCTCGATGTTATCATTGGCATCACTGCTCCTTACTTGTCAATATGTCACGAACAGGAACGAAACTGGATGCGAAGAAAGTGGCGAGTGTCGTGTTATTTCTTTCGAACGCGTATAGAATATTGTTTTGTCGTTCGTAAAAGTCATATTTGACGTTTTTGCATTTGTTTTAAATACAAAATAAGTACATTACACAGCTAATGGAGGTTATGATCGTGTATCTGTTTAATTCTAAGTGTCAAGGATCAGTACGATGTTTGAAAGAAGAAAAAGCGATGTCAAGGATTTAATGTATTAGTTATTTGCTTGTCAGATAAGGTAACATTGTCATCTCTGTGTTGCAGAACTCTGAATTGTTTACTTTAACGTACGGAGCACTGGTGGCCCAATTGCTTAAAGACTATGAAAATGTGGAGGATATTAACAAGCAGTTGGAAAGGATGGGATACAACATGGGGATTCGACTGATAGAGGACTTCCTGGCGCGGACAGGTTCCGGCCGGTGTTACGACTTCAGAGATACCGCTGAGAAGATTCAGAGCGGCTTTAAAATATTCCTCGGCATTACACCGACGATTACGAATTGGAGCCCGGCCGGCGATGAGTTCTCTCTGTGCTTTGAGACCAATCCTTTGACTGAATTTGTCGAGTTGCCGGATCATTGTTTAAATCTGAAATATTGTAATATATTGACTGGTGTACTCAGAGGTGCTTGTGAAATGGTGCAAATGGAAATTGCCTGCTGGTTTGTACAGGATCAGCTTAAGAACGACAATGTTACCGAGTTGCGTGTGAAGTTTGTCAAAAGGCTGGAGGACGCGATACCAGCAGGCGAGGATTAAATGTATATATAACAAACATATATATAACAATTAGCTTTTCTGTCTGCATTTCGCAAACTTTTCATTTGAAAATAATGTATTAAGGATTTCATTTTTACATTGTCGCTAATGTTAATGTAATAATTGTAAGATAGACAAATATATATCGACCACTTTGTTAAAAATTTGTATCAAATTCTTATCCTGTCATGTGGAAAATAAGTTATGTATTTTTCCGTCATTTTTATAGTAATGATATTGTCCTATAAAATGCATAAATCGTTTTCTTCGTTATCCCTTTTGGGCAATAGATGGCTCACAAATAGCGTGGTAGTCCGATCCGGTCACAAAGGTTATGTTTACGTTGCGTGTGTGTGAAATGCAAGAATTGCGAGATTTTAGTTAGATCGTGGCTGCGATATTACGAAAGTAATTTTTACTCGATTGTATATGAGTTGAAATTTAATGACGCATATATTCGAGTGATAATATTGTTATTAAAATAATAAATGTGGTAGTAAAGTTCCTAATGCTTGATACAAGATCATGGAAGTGAGATGCAAACATTGTTGTAAGCACCTTTTTAAGGGTGATTCTATGTTACTTAATGCACATCATCAAATAAAACGGCATCCGACAGATATGGGATGTAAGACAGATGAATATGATTGCTGTTCATACATGACTGTGGAAAATGTGCCAGATTGGATCTTGGACGTTATTGAACAAGTATATATCTTTATATATCAAATTTTGTAAGATACCTAATGTGTATACATGAGATATTATTGAAAAGTATTTTTTCACAGGAATCCTGGACTAAGGGGAAACTATATTGTCCACATTGTAACAGTCGGTTAGGAACCTTCAATTTTGTAAACGACTTAAAGTGTTCCTGCGACGAGTATGTAAAACCTCCCATAAGATTAGTTAATAGTAAATTGGATATTCTATATGAAACTGTAAAATATAATAGTTAAATGAATATCTGTATTAATTATAATTAATATATCCATGAAATTGTAGGTGAAATTATAGGGCATAATTTTGTAAGAAAATAAACAAATTTTCTCCTGTGACACATCCCTGTCAAATAATCTCATTATTTTGATCGATACCCAAGAATTTTTTAATCATTTTTACTATACTAAATAATTTTCTATTATAGGTTGCAATGCGATAATGTAATAAAAAGACCTGTTACCACAGTTTATTCTTCTTCATTCGATTTCTATTTACAACTTTTATATATAATATTATTTAATTACATCCTTTCTAACTCTTAGGTACATTGTGATTATTTATATATAATGGTGATGACAACACATCACAGAAACTATATATTAGCTTACAACATGTCTATGTATAGTNTATGTATATTATTTTCTATGAACTATATATGTACAATGTAAAATACAAGATGTCGGGATAGAGATTTATGTACAAAACTCTAAACAATACATATGATGTACAATGTATATCAAGTTTAGATGGAAGTGTATATTACAAAAATTTACTACTAATTTTCTTACTGTTTCGTAAATTATATAATCTGTAATAAATTTGGATAAGAGAAATCTTTAATATTCACAATATTGAAAGATTTTTATATTTCTTACATTTTTACGCAAATGTTTTAATTAAAAACTTATCTTTTTATTCTCTAAACTTATAACACTGGGTGTAAAAAATAAATGCTCACATAAAGACGCATGTATAGAAGGATGCTCAATTAAAGATCAACATTGAAGAGACTAAGCCGCTCTGTTCCTTAATCCTTTTATTCGTAGTAATCTACTTTGGAAATTTTGCAAATGATATATACGTATATGTAATATTACAAAAATATCATACGAGCAATGGCGTACATTTTCTTCCGCCACTGTGGCAAAAGAATATTAAGTACCTTCGTAGTAACGATTCAAAACAATTCAATCAACTTAAGAGACAAATTGACCACCTTATTGTTATACAACAAACATAACAATTCATTTAAGTAATAACGTTAAAAATGTCGATACTACATTTCATTGATTACTGTAGTATTACCCATCGATAGTTACTTTTTCCTAATATTGCCAAAGTTTCCGACTTCTGTCGAATTCATAGTTGGTTCATCACCGTGATTGAACAAGATGAAAAAGAAGAAAAAATCGAAGGAAAGTACCCGTAAACGTCGATCTTCGCGTAAAATTGATCAGACAGAAACGGAGAGCATCGAGAGAAACCTCACACAACACAGACTCGTGTCCAAGGCACGTATTGGTTCGCTAAGCAACATTATGAAAACAGTTCAGCACTACGTTCAAATAGTATAAAAGTTAGTTGATCCGCTCTCTCTCTCTCTCTCTCTCTCTTTCTCTCTCTCTCTCTCTCTCTCTCCACGATATTAATTACACGACGAATGAAAAGTCGAGATACTGTAACACGAGTGCAAGCGTTACATCAAATGTAACATTCGGATCGGCCTTGAGGGGCTCGATCGTTCAACACAGCGAAAGTCAGGTAAGGGCGACGCGATTTACAATTAAATCACACACTGGACCAACCAACCAAATGTCGGGCGTGAGAAACGACCTCCTATTCGCATTGATATACAGTACATCCTTTCCTACAAGCTTCTTAATAACAGTCGAGACACCCAGCGTACTTATTACAATCCCGTAATGCTCACAATCGCTACAACTGGAACATCTCGTCCTGCTGCTGCTCGAGTCTTTGTAAGGAAGTCTTCACTTTCCTTCCTTGCGTCATAACCACGGCGGTCGGGAAGTTATGCATATCACCAGAGGACGCGGGCCTACCGGGGTCAGAAGGGCTGTTCGACGTGGCGCCGGGATGCGAGTTTCGTAGCTTAGCGGACGCGCGACGTCGTTGTACGTAAGCGTCATTGCTGTCGGCACAGAATCTGTGATGAGACAAATTTACCGATGAGAATGTGCCACTTAACGTGTCTCTCTCTCTCTCTCTCTCTCTCGCTCGCTCTCGGTAGTGGTGTGACGCGCTTAGGCTTGAACAGAGATCAGAGAGCATTCTAAGCGAAAGATCTCTGCGAAAGCTCGCCTTCGTCTCTCCACAGCACTTCTGAATCATCATCATCATCATCATCAAAAAGGTTCGAAATCGCTTAACGCTTTATGTAAATCTCGAGCGCACGTGAATTCCACCAGATGCGTGTAAAGCGCAGAAAATAACTTACTCACTGTTCCCTTGAGCACGCTTGACCTCTCTCTTGACGCTGGCTATCGAGCTGTCCATCTTAGCTAAGAAATCATTAACCGAGCTCTCATCGTCGATGGACGATGATATCGAAGAAGGACTAGATATCTGCAAAATACGTGCATGAAGGTCGTCTTTTAACGCAATTTATTTAACGCAAAGTACAACGCAGTCACCTGTGTGTGTGTTCTATACGGTTTCGGGTTTTACTTACATTCGGAGGTACGTCGTGTTCCTCAGAAGCTACCGCCGGCTCGTCGTTGCACGCAGAGGCAGGACTGTCGGCGCTCACAGGTATAAGCAGGTGTTCGCGTAAAAATAAACTATCCGACGCCCATAATCGATTGACCCTCCTTATTTGTTCCGTCTGCAAGAATCGGACGGTAAGAAGATACCCATCATCAGTGGTGTGATGGATATCGCAAAGATAAAGCGTTATCAAGCGGCATTGAAGAGAGATAGTCTTCAAGATCATGTGCTAAACAGATGAGCAAAAGTACAACTGAGCATACAGACGAGTGTCATACCGTAACACCGTACTTGAGAGCGATTCCTTGCAGAGTATCCGTGCTGGACACTATATGCTTCACCAAGCTCTCGGTTCGTGTCATGTGTTTGGCCGTGCTCCCGTACTTCTTCAAGGTCCTCCCGGTGTCCCGAATACACCTACGCTCCTCCATCTCTCTGGCGCCGTTCCGCTCCATCATCGTAGGCCTTCAGAGCTATGATACTCGCCGGAGAATAGGACGCACCATAACCAGTCGACCTAAGTTGTGCCTCAGAGATCTCAGGAGGAAGGGGGGGGGGCCTCTGTATCATTCCATGGTCGCGTCCTCACATAACCTGGCGGGGAATTTCCGAAGGGTTTCTCTTACTCGGCCTCGAGTTTTGCGTGTCGATAAAGCGAGCCGACCGCGCGTCGAAAATTCACGTTATTTCGCCGATCTGCTCGTTTCACCTCACGTCTCTCTCAGGCAACACACGAGCACCCGAGGATGACGATGAGGACGGTGATGATGACGATGATGACTTAAGGAGTTAACACTTACGAGGCAGGTGCGGATTACACAGCGATTTACGAGGCTGGAAGCGCGATTATCGTGTTCGGAGCGGCGTGCACGCGTGTGCGAATCCTCATCATCGTCTCGAGATCATTGACAGGCTCTCTCGTGGAACGGTGCTCTCGTGCTCGACACGGGAAGCGAATGGATTGGATATCACGAGAGAGAGTGTGTGTATATATGTGTGTTGCTACACCGTATTCCGCGTACACGTACACGCGCTACGGCTGTGTCGGGCTGTCGAATGCGACAGAATGTCGGTGGAATATTTAACAGATACATACGTTAATTATAGAGGAGATCACCACGCTGCGTCAGCCCCCGAAGAGATGGCATCGCGTGAATCAGATTAAATCCGGCGAAAGGACCGCCGCGCGCGGTCGTCGCAATGTCGGCAAGGATTAATTCAAAAAGCCCTCGCGAAGCGCGAGATGCACGAGGAGTACGCGGATGCTCTTCGCCGATGCGGCGGCTTCCCCGACGGAATTATAATCCGGCGAGATCCCTTCTCTCGCGAAGGAGTTTCAAGACACGCCTCGGCATCACGTGCGATCGCATAAGAAAAAAAAAGAGCGCGATCATATGACCGCGCGCTCGTAATTTTCGACGGAGAATGCGCGCGCGACGAGCTTCACTTTCACCGCGACGGGACTCGGTTTTTCGTGGGAGAAACGGAAAGGCCGGAATCTGGACCGTCGGGGCGCGCGGAAAAACGCGGATCACTGTGTGGGTAGTGTGTGTAAAATAAGAAAATAATGGAGTGAGATTTTAATAAAAAAATGTTCATTATAATATACGTTACACAGTTATCTATTTTTAAATACAATATATTACAGAGAAACACACACAATTATAATTTATTGTTATTAATATTATGTCTATCAGCTTACGATTAATAGTATTATTATCATTATTATTATTATTATGTTATCATTACTATGTGCTAGCCTCGATGAATATATTAAGGCAGCAGGAAAAATTATGTGTAATGGGAGACTAATTAATGCATGTTTTTTTTTTGTTTATTAGGGCAACTTTATCGTCGATTATTACGATCGTATTAATCCCCAGTAGCTGTGCAACAGTAACGGCGATATTGGTAATAAATAGTTAACGTAAGGATAAATATTACGCTACCGCGGCAGTGTATACTTCCTGGATTCTGGGTAAAGGGGCTTGGTTCCTCTAATTATCAGGACTATATCGGCTAATATGCTACATGATAGACCCCCCTTCCCGCTATTCCAAATAGTATGGCTACTTAATGATGATAACACATCAACAAGCAGCGTTTATAATTATTAAAAATTATTTTTTTTCCCATAAACTGTGTCACAGATAAGAAGTTACGGATAAACTTTTCTTTTTTACCTTTATGAATACCTACACACGATCGCGATTTGATTTCCTTATAAACCTTTCTCGTAAAATAAACGGTAGAAAAGAGAGGAGAACGATCAGAGAGAGAGAGAGAGAGAGAGAGAGAGAGAGAGAGAGAGAGAGAGANGAGAGAGAGAGAGAGAGAGAGAGAGAGAGAGAGAGAGAGGGAGAGAGAGAGTTTACAACGAAATTGGAAGTGTGGACACATAAAAGTTAAGGCTATCTAGAAAAAAAATACGAGTACAAAAACTGCTCCGTTTGATATAATAGTAGAAACCATTATTTTGATGTGAGTGTATCTCGATTTACAATTCACACAAACACTTTGGCGAGAGCGTCGGCGCCTGCGCTTGCTATAAACGGTCGTGACGGGTGGAACGCTACGTCTAGAATACTTTCGTCGAACTTCTTCCTATGCGCTGTTATCTCCTGAACACAAGTCTTGTTGTCCATATTCCATAATCTTATACTGCAATCATGACCTGCGCAATAACGAGTAGCGAATTAGAAGAGATGCACAGGCGGTACCATCTTTTGCGTTACGCATAAAAAATTGAGATTCAGACCCGAGACTCAAGCAAATTGTGCGACCATCTACCGATGGTATTGATCTGCTCGTCGATCGATCCGCTAACTATTGCATGTCGTAATTTTTTTTTTACACTTACTTCCTGAAAGTAAGTATAGACCATGAGGATCTACAGCAAGACTAGTAACTGCGTCCAAGTGTGCTACCATCGCGTGGGCGAGAGTAGCCGACCGGTGATCGTAAAATCGGATGTGCCGGTCCTCGTGCGCGGCCACGACAAGCGGTAACGTTGGGTGTGCTACAACGCGATTCACGCCTTTCGTCTCGTTTGCCTCGAGTCGCGCCACGATCGCGCCGGTCTCGGTGTCAAACACCACGCAAGCTCCCTCGTAAGCCACGACTAGCTTGTGCGGCTCATCCCTGATGAAGTCGACCGAGGTCGGTATGCCGTCTATAAAGGAAAGAAGAGGAGGTAAGTGCCGGAAGGATCGCAACAGCATTGCAAACGCGTACGGGCCGTATGACACAGGAAATCGACAGCCAATCGACATTCGCTAGATAAAGCTCTGCGAACTTGAGACAATTCTCGTGTTATTTTAATTGGCATTATAATTGGCTACTGATCGTGTGAGTTGGGCATTGCTCGAGTAAATTTTAATTCACCCTACCTTACGTATCTATCTTATAAACGTGCTCGGGGAACCGAACGTATTCACGAATTGAATTTTACTCGAATATAAATCCCGGCAGGATGATGTTAAACAAGGAAATTCTCTATCATTGACCGATCAATTTAATTTCGAATGAAAACTTGTTATCTTCGTACGTCACTGTCCAATTCTGAACTCATTCATTATTCTCGCATCGAGTGCGTCGAGATTTCAATTCGCACGTGTTGGATAACGTCTGCTCACCTTGATCCGAGACATACGTATTGAGAAGAGGTACTGGTGCCTGCGGCGCCCATAATTTTACAGTTCCGTCCGCACTAAACGACAACATAGTGGGACGTAGGTGATACATGCTCAAGCCCCAGACGGCATTTGTGTGCCCCTTTAACGTGTGACTAAGGACACTTGGTTCGTACGAGTCGTACGGATCGATGTTGGCCGATGGTAGCGTCCAACAATGGATCATGCCATCCAAACCACCGCTGTAACATCGGTTGCCCGCGCTACACATGGCTAGACACAACACCGGTCCGGTGTGTGATCTGAATGTGTAAAGTGGTTCTACATCTAATGAAGCTGACCTGAAAAAATAACAAAATGCAGATAAGGACGACGATATCACATAGTATCATTGAACGAGATTTTTATATCAATGATGAATATTTTTATAGCATCAATCAAGACTCGGATCTTTACTTTTTTGCCGGTACAGTCTTATGAAGATTCCACAACTTCAGTGTGTGATCATCGCTTGCGGTGATGAGAACCGGATCTGTGGGATGGAAGACGAGTGCCCTGACAGCGTCAAAATGCGAACGCAACGTATATTTTGCGTTCCATGTTTTTCTGAAGGTTTCTTTCGTGGTGGAAACCATCTGTTACAAGAAAAAAAAAAATGAAAAATAACACGTCGACAACACATTAATGAGTTGCAACTTGAGCGAGTCGAGAGAGCGACTCGATTGAAACACGGGGGAAGTATTTAAGACTTACATCGTACGATATTTCTGCATCATTGTTAACACATAATTGTTCTAATTCTCCTAATTCCAGTGTGGAGTCACCACCCTCTTTATTATTTGGGCGTCTTGGATCTTGTTGTAATCCTCTGTGTAATAAATCTACAGGCATCGTTGGATTATCGTGATTGTAAAATATGGCAATGTTACAAAATATCTATTACCGAGGTCTATATTGTATCTTAAAACGTACAGAATTAACAGGGATTTACTAACCCCACTTTGAAGAATTCATTTCCAGATGAATAGAGCCGGGTGGCGATTCCTCAATTTCTGTGAGGAGATTTAATTCGTTTAATACTTCTTCTGCCTCTGCATCTGTATCGACATCTTCCGCAAGAAGGGGGATAGATGCCTGTAAAATAGATGGAGATCACGTTAGCAAAGAGTGATAGCAATATCGTGCTGAAAGACGCAAGACGATAATGAACGTTACTTTATTTGGTTTGGTATCCGTATTCGCATCATAAATTTCATCCTCTCCATCTCCCTCCTCCTCTTCCATATCCATATCTGTATGTCCCAAAAATTCGAAATTCGCTATAACAGCTGCTTCAGTGTCTAATATCATTGCTTCTGCTATAGAAGACGGCTGTTGCTAAAACAGAGCACACAAATGTATAAACAAAATTGTAACAAGTCACTGGCACGACTTAAATTCCTCGACTGAGTTTTAAATTGACAGCAAAATGTAAACACGTTCATTAATCTCTACCTTTTTCGGATGCTTCCCCCGAAGCACAAGACTTACATCGGATGATTCTTGTCTGTTCTGCGTCCCTTCATTTCCATTTAATGCTGGAGTATTCATTTCATCTGAGTCTGTATTATTATTTAAACCAAGCAGTGATCGTACTCTATTCGACCGTACATCTATTATTGTGTCGGTGTACCCAATCTCTTGTAAATATCTATAATAAGACATGGATTCTTTTACATCCTGGTAAAGTTTGGTACAAATTATTGACTAGATCACGAAGGAAACTGCCACCAACAATTCTAAGGGCAACATCTCCGAAATTAAAACATGTTTTACATACTGCCTTAGAAGTTGACGACCTTGTCTCCAACTAACGTTACTGACAGATGTAAATGAAGCTTCTCCGTCTCCACCTTCTCCTCCCCCTCCTCCTGTTCCTCCTCCACCACCACCACCACTTTCAGAGACATTGCATGTGGTACCTTCTTCGTAAAGAGGTGGTTTAACATCTCCTTGCATTACCAAGTCGGTACCATATTTTAATTTATGATACCTTGCTCTGTACAAATTACAAGAAGCATTAGAGTGAGATCAACAGATCATAGATAATAATCGTAAAGATTATAATATCAAATATAGTCGATCCAATAAAATAATATTGACATTTAATCTGAATATAGCAACTCTGATAACAAATTTCAATAAAGTTCACTTTGCATTCAGACAAATTTAGAAAATACACCTTATAAAAAGATAATATTCTAATACACTCCTTTCTCAAACAAACACAAGAAAGTATAATTATATAACTTCTCAAACAAATTGACATTAACATGTACATACAAGAATGACAAATTATTGAATATACTTTAATCTTGTGTGTAATTCAAGATTCAAACACTTTATCTCCGAGAAAGATGGCAAGAATATTATCCGTTCTATATAAAATCGCTATATAATAAATAAGCAGTTATTGATTTATTATTTACCTTTCTTGCTTAAGTGCGTACTCTAACATTTTTATTCGCCTCACTAGATCATTCTTCAGATTCTCCTGTCCTTTTCTCTCGCCTTGAAGAAAAGCTATCCTAGCCTATGTAACAAAATACCAAGTCCAATTAATTGTCATCATTTAGTCATCATCTCACAATGACACTGATATTTCTATCAAATATCGCATCAGGGACTGTTATATATATACATGTAATTGCGACTCGTATTCTACCATATATATAAACAATATCCTCCGTCAGTACGTTCAGTCAAACAGCTCGAGCAGCAAAAGAAAAGGCATACTCGTTGTACTTTGGACAGCTTGTTGGATGAGAAACAGTATTTCTACAAACGGAGTCGTAGATTCAAGCGGTAAGATTATTCGCACTGCTACAACCGTGTCGCGGATACACGCACTGACTCAGAGCCAGTGCCCGTCGGGACTTTACATGTTCCTTCATCCTTCTGTCACATGACAGCTGAGATGACACGCAAGGCGGACAATCGTCGCGCGCTCGCTCGCGCACAGCCCGCGACAAGCACGCACGAACAGCTCGGGGTCATACCTGAAATTCCGCCCTGTCCAGCTCCCACTGGGACCTCTCGAGCTCGAAGCGGGCCCACTCGTGCTGAATGAAGTGCAGGATACCAGGCATCGAGTACTGCGGCCGTTGATCCTTGGCGTCGCCGTTGCTGCCATTGTCACTGCCCTGGATCGTTTTGTTCACGAGGGAGACGTTCGCGCCGCCGGACAACTGGCCGTTGTGATTCTGGGACGCGGGGCTGCAGCTATCCTCCATTGTGGCACCACAAAACTGGCTCGGCACCTTCATTTCATGACACGGCGGCCATTACAGCAACTTCCCTTTCTTCGCCGAGTACACCGAGAGCGCTCCTCCGGTCGGACAATGTATTTCGATCGGGCGAGTCGGAAAAGGAGACAATTATTACGCATGCGGACGCGTCCGCGTGTGTGCGAGTCTCTCTCGCGCGCGAGAGGGAAAGAAAAAATCCGCAACACCCCGTCGCTGCGCGAACGCTCGGCACCCGTGTGCTGCTATGTGTGTGCGTGTGTGTGCGTGTGCTGTGCGCGCCGCGCGATGCTCTCTTCCGGAAAAAAGCGAAGGAGGCGGAATCGCGCGGTGGATCGTTGTTTCCTCTCTATTACTGCGTCGTCAGCGGCCCGTCCGTCCGTCTCGTCCGCGCGGCTGCTCAACGAGTCAACGGGTGAAAGTTATCACGCGGCATGCCAGCCGCGGCGAGCTCGTGCATCGTCCGCCACGGAATCAAGCACGATCCGACCCCTGTCGTCGAGAGATCACACCGATCGCGACATTCACTTCGCGCGACTGCCCGTAAGGTCCGGAGAGACCCGTTTGTTTTCCTGCTAGTCGCGACGCATTATACGCTTCACCTCGCCTTTTATTGGCCCATCCTAGTCTAGTTACCGGGCCGTTCCGACGCGCGCAGACTCCCGCTTCTTCATTCATCCGCGATCTCCGACTGTGGACCAATAATCGTGATGTTGGCGCGCGTGGCGGGAGCGCGCCCTGTGTACCGAGCCTAAGATCACCGTGCTCGCGCGTCGCCCCGTTGCGTCACAACGATCGACGGATTTTGATCCGACGAACAACTAAATCGTCCGCCGGCCGAGTGACGCTTCGTCCCGCAATCAAGTGACAATATTGACTGACCGACCGACCGACTCGCTCTCTCTCTCTTCTTCCCTCTCTGGTGCTAATTTATACCGAGATGACACCTTCGTGTTTGAAATGTGCGGCTTGTCGCGACGCACGCGCAGATCCTGGCCATTCAAAGGTATCCTTCCCCGCTGTGTACAGTCTTCGTCAAAATACCGGTCGAACTATTTCCGACAAGGAGTTGATTGGTTGGTTAAAATTCTTCGAGCAAGACTTTTACACATTGGACGCTTCGTCGTGTGATTTACAGAGGGATGGTAAAACTCACTCGTTATTCGTTGCATCTGCGACGCTTGTAACGTGATGATCATGTCGTCCGAGATCTCGCGAGAAAATTGATCAGGATCGCTCTCTTAGTAGGGTTTGAAACGATGTCGAAGTGTGCGCAAAATAACACGTAGCTCGACTCTTCCAGATTTTTCGCGATGCCGCGGCGGATAATGTCTCGATTCCACACATTTTGTGTGATACATCACATTACTATTTTTACATGTTTGAAGTAAAATGAAAAGTTATTTCCGTAAATGGAAAGGTCACTTCACCTACACGTCGGAAAGGCCTGTAAATGTCGTTACGCTTGGGATGCTCGACATTCTAAGTTCGTAATTGCGCCAGCAGGTGTACACGCACCGCGAATCGTTCGGTATCGATTTCAACGATCCAAGATACAAAGTATGCAATAAACAATAACATTCTTCCGCTTACTCGAAAATTGTAACGGGCAATACAATCGTTGTTTCCAGTCTGTTCTCAAACAAACATCAAGTAACATTATATAACTGTTAGTTGTAATTTCCCACTCAACGATCTAAGTGCAATCAATATAACACTCGTATTATATTGCATTTACACTGTTGAGTGGAAAATTATAACCAACAGTTGTGCTACTTGCTGTTGGTTGGGTTATGTATACGTGTTACATGTATACATAATGAATGTGCACCCAATTCCACAAAACAACGTAACATCTCCAGCATTTACATATCTTTCTAATAAAACTCCTAACGCATTTCGATTTACAATTATTTTATTTAATTTGCGTACAGCTGTAGATTGTCTCGTTAGTCGATTAATTAATCGATCGTTTAATCACACTCGCTGAATTTTGCGGCAAAACAAGTCAGGAGTAAAAGAAATTTACACAGTGAGTATAAGGAAATAGTCATCGTTGTATTTCAAACGTTACTTTATTGTCTCAATTTTTGTCAAGGTATTACAATATTGTTTGCGCACGTCAGAAATGACACGAAGTGACTGGACACAATTGGCACGAAACATACATTACGTAAACGTGACAATTTCATTAAGGTAACAGAAATACTTACATTACGCAGATGCAACGACGAGACCCGTAACACATGACGGCGACCGCACTACTACCGTAAGCAGAAAAACACGGCGGTAGCAGGCAACGGTTTCGAAGCTTTTTCATCGAAACATGACACCGTTGTATCGTTGTAGACGATACATTCATCGTATGAGTAGTAGCTTAACCACGAAGTGCCGGTGTCAAATGGCAGCACTATGTCAACATATTTCGTAAGTAGCTACTATGAGTTCTGCGTAATGATGCTTATACTGATCGCGCGATAACGGTAGATGTATGAATGATGAGTACTTCTATCGCGAGGTGATTTCGAACCGCTCGACTTCGTGCGACGATCCAGGTGGCATTGAATACATTATTCGAAATCAAAGATTCTCGGAAGTTGAGGAAAAAATTGGGAATATCGAGATGTGTCTCAACAATTTTGACGTTCTTGAAAGTTGACATACTGATAATAAGTGTATGACGAAACCGTCTAGTCATCACATAGCTGCACGTGTGTTTGTTTTGTATTGATGAAGTATGAACGTTCTTCGAAATGATGAGATGCACTATTGAGGAAGTATTCAAAAGGGGCTATCCGGGGCTTCCCGGAATTCGAAATTTTCAGACAATAGCCAGGGTGAGTCGTTACTTTCGTATCCGATGAGGCGACATGTTGAGCTCATCACTATGCACACTGCCCTCGCGTTAATATCTCAGGATACTTACGAAATTCGCGTTAACGACCGCCTCGTACGCGTCGGAAGTTCATGCGTTAGCAGCAACGGGAAGAATAATCTCGCGACGTGAACTTCTCGCTGAAAAGAAAGAAAAAAAAAAAGACAAATGCCGGTTGAGCTAAAATTATTAGTCCGAGAATTTAAGCGTAACGCGCATGCGCGCCGCGACGAGATACAACGTATAGATACCATACGTACGTCGATAACTTTTACATATGTCGTTGTTACACCGATTATTTCCGAGTTACGGTAATTTTCACTTCATCGTATCGTTTAACGTAGCCTTCGAACCCGTCATGTCTCCGTGGTTCCTTATAATTTCGTCGCCGTTTCCGAAGTTGACGCCGAGAACAAAGTGGGTGGGGAGTGTCTGCCTGGTGTAGAACTGGCAACCTGGCGCGACTCGCTTGTTTAGTTTGCGCTGTTGCAGTTACTCGCTGGTGGGATATCAAAACGTGAGATATCTTTCCGTTTCTCTGAACATTATTCGCAAATATAACCCGTTTTCACGTACCGAGGAGTGTATGCACCACCGCCTCCTAAGTCTGTCCACACAATACCGTAACGTAAGTTTATTAATTGGCATCATTGTAATACTCTTATACTGGGGCTGGGATCTGCACGGGATCACACTCAAGGGAACCTCATCATAGGTCCCCAGTCGTTAGTGCCAACGATCGTTTTGTCGGAATTGCTACACGGTGCTCGATGAGAATGGCATTTTCTCATTTAAAAATTTCGATCTATTTGGTAGTTTTGTTTTCCGGAGGTCACGTATCTCTAGTTTGGGTTTTGTTGCCCAGCAACGAAGCCATTCTGACATAACCTAGACATTACAACGTAACATGGCATAACCTCACTTTTTCGAAAGGAACGACGCAATTAATTATATAATGAACAAAATGTCTCAGAATTGGGCCTTAAGGCCCAAATTTTCTCGGGGATGTGCCGTTGCCATAGAGACGGTTCCACCTGACAAAAGACACCATTTTATATATCGTCCTACGCCATTTTGTTGTTGTTTTTTGCGAACTACGTTTCACTGCCTAGCTCGCGATTAATTTTAGATCGGCAAGAAATTCCTTGTCGTGCATAAAATGCAATTGGCTCGTATCGCAGTATTAGTATCAGAAATCAATAACACACATTCACAACAATTCCATATACACACACACACACACATATACGTATGTATATATATATATATATGTATATATATTGACATAATGATGTTTTCTCTAAGTAGATCTAGCCGATTATTATTAAACAATATCATTATTGAATACATCTCAATAGTCTTCTAAGATTTTTGTTGTTAAACACTGTAAATTACGTGTTTTGCCGTTTGTCCATAATGACTTAACATCTTAATGCGGCCGGTCGATTCGGATACATTAAATGTAGAATACGGTTTTATTTGAATCATAAGAACTAATTGTGCTTTATCGTAAATTTACGAATACGTTTTTACATTCATATGGATATACAATTAGAATGGGGAATTTATTGATTTTTCAAAAAAATGTATTATATTTAATTTTTCGTAAACATTGGTACATGTAATGATAAATTTCTTAACGATGTTACATTTTTTTTACAGTTGAAAACGAGTTTTCTTGCATGTGAAACGAACTACATATAAGATTATAATCGATCGGCTTATCTCGATACCTTTTTTCCAAAAGAATTATAATCAAAATGTACACATATACACGTAGCAAAATGAAAAACATAATTTTGCATGATTTAATTATATTTTTTTCATAATCGATTTATTTCATTAAACTAAAAGCAGATGGCGCTGCTTGTTCAATTGACCTGTCATCTAAGAAACACAAACTGTGATTAAATATATTTACACATCTCTAAGGCTTTTAAGTTCTTAATGTATGTTAATCTACCTTTAATTATAAATTATATCTATTAATTTGTTGTAGTTTGTATGTGCAATTTTTCGAATGTCACTTATTGCAAGTTTGAGTTCCTTGAATTACTTGTTTGCTTACATTTGATTATATATTTCATGTAAACATTAAATATATTAATTAAATAGTCGAAAATTGAAAAAATTTTTGAATAAATCTCTTTTTGCGAAACAATGTGTATCATTATATTTGACGTTGTTGCTCGAAACATTACAGCATCATTACAGCAAAAAAGTTCGTACAAAACCGGTAGAAATCTATAATTATATTCGCGATTATATGTTCCAAAGTGTTAGGTTTGTGTAGTAGTTCAGAGTAGCGTAGCTACTTGAGTGTTCGTCCAATCACCGGCCGCGTTTAGACCAAACCTGTCTGTATCGCGCGCATCATTGTATTAGTGAGACCGTTCACTTTTCCACGCTGACGTTAGGAATAAACGAAAAACACACAAGCGTGCACGCGATTCGCAGACATCCGCGTCCGTTATCACGATTCATTAACGATAAAACTTAAAAAAACCGGTAAAGTTTCAAAAGCTTCCGCTTGAAATAGAAAAATGGCAGACATTAGTGCTATCTTTTTTTCACGTGCTCTTCCACCACTGCGGCCGTGAGTGTTTGGAACGTCGGGTCTCCTGGTAAAACACGAAATTTAGTAGATTGCAGGTAAATTGTTTTATTGGTTCTTCCGTTAAGAAAAACAGCCGTTCGCAGCGTAAAATAGCAGGGCCGTAGTCTGAGGTCCCAATGACCGTTAATGTCGCAACATTACGAAAAAATAACACAAAAGCGAAAATATTAACAAATCGGGCATGATTAAGTTAGGTTGTAACTTGAAGGTTAGAGTACGGCAAATGTTTGAGTCAGAGGCGCCATCTTCGTCACATTAGACGTACATCTTTGGATGTACTTTTTTTCTCCTTATTACATTAATCATGAATATTTATATACTATATTGCAGATACACGTTATTTTTATGATCTTATCAGTGAACCGTAACATGAGGAGAGGTCTCCGTCTCGCGTATTTTCAACTTGTTAACTGATCAGTTAGCCCCGCCTTTTGAGTTTCGCTAATGAAATGACGAAGACAATTCAGGAGAAAAATAATTGTTGACTGTAAAACTTATTTTCGATACTTTTAATTAATTTTTCCGCTCGTGACATTGATCTATAACGTGACGTAATTTAACAACTGCAGCAACGAGTCTGTTTCATGGATCCTGAAATCCCACCGATAATCGTGTATACTCAAAATACGCAAGTGTTTTAATAATAATTTTAATATAAATTGCATTTGGATGAATTCATAAGCGAAGTAAATTATCCGTTCATAATTAAGAGTCGGCAATTCAATCAATCTTGGTTACATATGCGAATCGTTATTGATTCACAACGTTGTGTGAAAATTTATTGTTTTATTAGGTCGATAGATATGAAAATGTTTACACGTCGGCCTCGGTAATTTATTGAGCGCGCAAACCGAGTGCGTTGATGAGCAAACCGAGTGGAAATTGATCTTCGACCGTTTCTCGAGATCGAAAGTGGAGAGTTCATACCGCTGCTGGGCATCCGATTTAAGATCGAAGCGAGGCAACAAAATCGATCGTTTTGCAACACGCGACAAAGAGAGCTGTGCCATTTCTCCCACTATAGTAGCAGTTATTGCTGCTTCTGCACACAAGCCGAGCTTGCCATTGGTTCATCGGGCAAAAAGGGTGGGGGGCGCTGTTCATCAGCCGCTCAATAAAACGAATTCGCGATGCGAGGATTATACATATATGTATATATATACACACCACACAAGTAAAGGCCGCATTAATAACATTGAATAATCAAAATATATATCGAAAAATATATCGATCGCAAAACTGGGCCCGATTTAAAAGAGGAACATACCGTATATGTATATATATATATATATATATATATATATAAGTATATATATAGTGGATTTGATTGATTCGTGACATGAAATAATCGTGCATGCGCGTAAGCAACACCCGGGAAAAACTGGTACAATCGATAAGGCACGTCTGATCGGCGGTCAAACGCCCGTTTAATATCCCGTGCGAAATGAATAATTTGAACGAAGAAGGAACGCTGAGAAATCGGAAGGTCGGATTGCCACAGCGGCGAAGATGGTGAAATGGGAGGGCCGATCGCGAATTATGATTCCGTCCATTTATCGCGCTCCCGCGCACCAAGCCCGATCTCTCTCGCGCGGGATCTTTTGCGGGATCTAATGATCGCCGATGCGATTCTAGATCCTCGCTCGCCGGAGGGAACAAAGGTGTTCCCCGGCGGTCGCGCACTGCGCGCGCTACGTCGATTTCTGCCGGCATTTTCCGACACTTCGTACGTACTCGGCCATCTTCGGCAACGAATCGTCGGGGCCTAAATGTAGTGTGCCTCGCGCTCGATGCGCTCAAACCCGTCCCGTCGACGACGTACTACACGGAGGTCACACGGATCGCGCGGTACCTTTAATTCGCGTGTCGTCCGTCCGCGATATATTTGAAGATCCCGCGATCTTGTAAGAAGACTTACTCGCTGGTAAACGATACACGTCCGCCGCCGTTCCGTAATTTGCGATCCCGAGTGCCGTTTCGTAACGACTCCGTCCGTGGACGTTGACGGAGCGGGCTTTCACACTCCTCCGCGAGCGAATCCGGTGGCGTCTCTCTCTCTCTCTCTCTCTCTCTTTTTCTCTCCTCGATTCTCGATGCGCGATACGTACAACGTTTCTCCTTCCCTTATTTCCATTCGAATTACCCGATTTCGCTGAGTGAACGCCACATAAACGTGCAATAAACAGATCTCGATCTCCCTCTCTCTCTTTCTCGTCGATGTCGTTGAGGTCGAATGCACCGCGATCAATTTGCGTTGTTGATGATTCGCGGGGGGACCGTTGAGTACGTCGGGCTGACGAGAGTTTGAAAAAAGAAATGAAACGAGACGACGAACGAACGCGAAAAATCGTCACAACCGTCATGGAGAATGCATCTTCAGACCGCCATCTTTTGCTTCGATGTGCCAATGGGCCAGCGGGCCTTTGAATAAAGGGGCCCGATCCAGCTCCATGCCCGCGAACGATCTGTGTGACGGCCCGTGCAGCACGCTCGTCAGTGGCTCACCGAAAAACCGAAAACTCCGCCGTTTTCTTCGGGAACGCGTCGAATTTATACTGTCGAGCACACATCCAACAAAGTGGTGACCTCGCACGGTGGGCATCGATCCAGAATGAGAGAGACGTGCGCGCGTGGGCGCGTGCGTTCGTTGTGTGAGTGTGTGTGTGGTATAGTAGGCGTCGAAGGACGATAGGGATATTTTCCGTAGTGTAGGTAATCCCTATACCAGATTGATCGTCGCACGAATCAAGGACGATAAAAATAGTCGTTGAAACGTTTAATAAAAAAAAATAATGCTGCCTCGCGGGAAAAATGAGCACTCTCGGAGGTAGGAAGGATAGAGAGAGCGTTGACCATGTGTACGCTGCGAGAGAAGAGTGGGGGGCGGGGGGGGGGGGATAATTTTGAACACATGTCCGTTTTCGGCGCCAATGAACACGTTTCTGAGGCTCCTCTTTCGTCTTTTTCATCCTCCTTCTTGCTCTTCGTCGATATACGCTCGTGCGTTTCGTATCACACTTTCTTCATATCGTATATTAGTCCGTTTTACTTTTTAACGTATCATATCATATCATATCATATGAAATCATAAATGCAATGCGAGTACATATTGTGCGAAATTACATGTTCAGACACTCTTGTGACTCTTGCAATCGCGCATGCGCATTAATTTTAAAGGTAGTCTTTATTTACTTGTAGATTGGGAAACATTTGATTGACGAGTTAAAGGAAGTGCCGTGAGATTTTATTGTACAATTTCATCATGATGGAAGCTGTACAGAATGAATCGGTGCATGATACGAATTCTAATTCCGCAGTCTCGTGCATCGACGAGACTAACACCGATGAATTGTTGAAGGAGAAAGATGAATTATTGTTCGGCGCGGAAGAAGATGGTGAAGATGAGGATGCGCTGTCCGATGACAGTTTGCGATTAAGGCTATCCGACGACGAGGACCCTGAACAGGAAGATATTACGAAAAACCAAACGAATGTTTCGGAATTTAAGGCGCCAAATAAAATTCCCGGTATGTAGTTATAATTTCGATGTATCATATATATATATATATATATATATATATATAGATATATATATATATATACACGTCGAGGATATTATTAATTAATTTCTCGACGATTTTTTGTTGCACGTACATCGTGTATGTGTGTGTGTGCCCGTTAAATAATGAGGCTCATCGCTTCTAAAGACTCCGCAAGTAAGAGTTTAACCAAATGTATAATTAAAGTTGTGACCGCTAGAGCGTGCTCTTTCCCATACGTGGGCGTGCCGTACTTTCGGTGTTTTTGATTTTACCGCCGCCGTCTAAGAAGCAACGCTTTCGTTGCACATGTTAAAATATTTGCCATAAAATATACGCATATATATATATATATTAACATATAAAAACCAATTATGGATGGCTGTCTGAATCGTTTGTACTCCTTTCGATGATACGGACGTATCATGGAAGGTAGAAAATTACTGGAGGATGAATTCCGCCCAGGTTGATCGGTTTCTGCTCACTGAGCAGATGAAAACTTGAAGAAAGTTCGTACGATGTGATGCAAAAGAAGTGAATGAGCATTACACCATTTACTCAACTTGAAATCTCCAATGAGACGGCTAAGTAAATGTTGGAAGCAGAAAAAAGTTTGTTCGAAATTAGTGCTGCGTCGTCCGACGACTGAATAACGAGAGTTGCATTGAGTTGCACGACGCCATTTTGTCGACCTTTTTTATTTACGTTTCAATAACGTATTGATGATGATATTTGCTGTTTTCAATATGACTTTGGGCAAAGCATAGAGCGATGCGTAACAAATTCTCGCGGCAAAAAGGAGTCAAGTTGCCCGAATTGTATGTCGAGATAATGCTGATCGTTTTTTTTATGCGATTGGAGTTATCTATTTTGAATTCGTATCCAAAAGTACCGCAGTAGACAGTCGCTATTATTTAGGAATAATGGAACGTTTCCACACGCGCATGCGCCGCATCAGGAAGCAGTTTCGAAAGAAGAGCTGAATACTGCTGGACGATACGAACACTGTGCACTGTGCATCGAATGTGAAGCAGTTTCTTACTTCCAAATTGTATTATTTATGTGACCAGAGATGAAAATTACCCGATCTGACAGTAAATTGACCCGGTAATTTTGAAAAGCTGGTAAAATGGTGTTTAAAAAAATTACAGAAATAAAGATATTTGATATAAAACTCAAAAGGAGCATTTAGACTTTAAAATCAGTGAAACATTTTATTTAATTCATATTTTCCATAAAATATTTTTATACTGTGTATTGATATACACGGTAATTTTATGTTTCTACATGTGATCACAACATCAACACTATTCGCTCAATTTGGCGCTGATAGACGTTTCTTCTGTTCTTGAAAATAAATATGTCATAAAAGAAAAAGTGTTTCGGCGACATTAGCGACATCCAACGCATCGCGATCATTCAACTTAAAGATGTCTAGTGCAGCAATTTCAGCGCGCTTTTAATATGCAGAAAAGGTCTCAACCTTGTGTGAAATATAGGAAACGTGCCATATTGAAAGTAAAAAAAATATTTCTCGTAATAAAAATTTCGAAATATATATATTTGTGTGTTTTCTCATAATATAATCTCATTATTTAACAGGCACACTCTGTAGGTGTATATCGCTTTATGATCAATTCAGCAGAATGCAATTTGGATTAAAGTAATTATGTTTATGTAGAAAAAAGATGGTCATGGACATAGCCAGGGTAGGACAGGGGACGTTTTCTCCCTCCCCCTCCCTCTCTGGGAAATTCTGGCAAGAAGAAACAATTAAATACTATGAAAATAAAAGAAATGTAACTGACATTACAATCTACATTCCACAAGAAATCTACAATACATGTTTTGTAATTAAAAGCCAATGGCAAAAGTATTAGCAATGCTTTGTGAAAATGAATGTAATCGACACATTTCTGAATTTCACCACCGACGTCAGTGCCTGCATCGTCTGCAATGATTTGGACGTATTTCAGTTATGTAAGAAGAATCTACTTCCACAGATGCGCGTGAAATAAATAATAATATTTGTGTGAAGATTTTGTTCTGCCCCCTGACTGAAATCCTGGCTATGCTTGAAGGTGGTAAAATGTAAAAATACACTTGTGAAAAACACTAAATAAACTAAATAAATTAAAAATCTTTTATCGAAGTATCTGATTTTTAAAAATAATATATAGTACATGCGTATATTGCCATTTTGTTCGCAGAACCATCTAAAGATATAATTACAGAAGAAACTTCAAGCTCTGCTCCACAACAGGTTGTGGAAGAAGAAATGAAGTCTGGCAGCAAGAAACTAACACCGAAGCAGTCTAATTCAGGTAATACTTTGACGATTGACAAATTTATATATGAATAATAATAGCTTATTTATATTCTTCTCCTGTGTGACATGCATAAAAAATAAAGAGGACTTTTAAAATGGACTTATATATATATGTAATCGCTTCTTATATACATGATATATGTTGCATGAATTATTTCTCACTTTGAAGATACAAAGAAGAAATCGACAGCTTCACACTGTAACATTAAAATTTGTTACAGCAATAAATCTTCAGGAAAATTCAGCATTACCCTCAGAATGTACATCAGAAAACAAATTAATGCATAATGAACATAATTTGGAAGACAGCACAACTGTAACTAAGTCTAGTGAAAAATACACGTTGAATATATGTGACAAAGTAAAAAGTGACGAAATTTTCCAAGTTGCTAACAATACGGAAAGCAAAATGCATTTAAATCACGTTAATAATGATAAAAGTATCGTTGAAATTCAAATATTAAATGACAATTTTCAAAAAGAAGACAACAACAGTGTGATAAAATATACTTTTAATTCTGCTAAAGATAAAAATGTAAAAATTATCGAAGAGGGCAATGTATGTGAAAAGCAAGAACTCGAGGAAAATATATCAGATAATGATCGTTTACCTGTCGACAATCTTGCAGAGACAACTAGTTGTCAAAATGTAGAGCTAACAAACGACAGTGAGGATAAACTAAAAGCAACAATCAACAAATATGACGAAAAAGATTCTGTAGATACTTGCGGGTTAAATAACTTGAATACTGCGGATGATTATGATGAGCTTATATGTTCTGCCAAAATTAAGAGTAGGATTTGTAATGTCGAAATGTCAACAACTACAGTTATTCCCGACCAACCCAATGATACTTTAACAATATTAATTGACAATGAGGAAACTATTACTCAAAAAGGACCGCTGACTGAGATTAAAGATGATCACGATTCTACAGATACAATCAAAACCGATAGCTCTGAAGACACTTCTTCATCTTTTAAATATTCTAGCAAAAGTAAAGTTAAGACGGAAAACTTAGAACATGAAAGTGTAACTCGAAGTGCAAACACACCAAAGACGCAATCAATAGACACGCTCATACAACAAGAAATAACTATTGCGTTAACAGAAACTCAGAATGATGCAATAGACAAGGCAGAAATGACGAATGAAGATCGTGACGTTAATAAACCCATAAGCGAAATAACAGATAATAATACTACGTCGACAAAATCCACCTCATTAACACCAGTTAATGTGGAAGATAATGAGAATAAAAGTAATAATACCGGCACAATCGTTCAGAGAAGGAAACGATTGAAAAGAACTGAGATCTTAGATATTAGTGCGGTACAAGATCGTATTAATGAAGAAAATAAACAAGGTAGGGAATATTTTATGAAAGTGTGGCGCATTGTATCAGTATCTGTAGCAAAGGATTGAGACAGGAAAGAAAATGAAAAAAAGAACATGATAAAGATCTTTGGCAGTCCATAATCAACAATCTGTAACGTTTAGTGCATATCTATAGGCAAATTTATGTGGATGACTCATAAAACAACGTTAGTTTCGTGCAAAAAGTTTTGTAAATTGAATATTACGACAAGACATTTCGACGTTCATGTATATTTGTGATACATAAAAATATAACAAAATTTTAAGAGTTACTATAAGGTATTTCGTTTTAAAATTACTTAATTCTATCGATGTTAACTGAGTTTCTCAAAAAGAGATATAGATTTTTTTTTAGACAAATTGTATCTACAGTTTGTTTTTTGCTGTTATGTGTGAAATATTCTAATCGATTTCTGAGTATATTTATTACACTTTGCTTGTGATATTTTTACTGTGGATATTTTAATATGCGTATATTTTGTACTTTATTATTGCAGAAATAGGGAGCAATGGACGGCAAAAACGGAGAACTGCGAGGAACGCGGAAGAAATCATTAGAAGGAAGTACCTTAATAGCGACAGTGATTTTAGCGATAGCGATAGCGAAGGACGTAGTGTAACATTAAGCTCGAAATCAAGTCAGAATGTATCTTCTACATCGTCAGCGTCATTGAAGCGTAATTTTTCGGAGAACGATGACGGTGTTGTCTTTAATGGTATTGTTAAGAAAGTGAGAATAAGCCCCAACTCTGAAAAAACTAATGGCTCGAACGACATCACGAATCTCTCTTTCGTAGAGAAATTCAGCCAAAGGAATGGTAAAGATAAATTTCCGAAGCTTACGAACGAGGTAACGGAACATTTATATAAGAATTAGATATAATATCGAACACGGTGTTATACATATATATCACTGTATTCGAACAAATCTGAATTCATTTGAACTAACAATCGCTCGTATTGTATGAGTAATTTTCGCCAATTTTCTTAAGCAATTGGAAGAGTTGCTCATCCAAAAGATCGCGGAGACGATAACGATGCGCAGCGAAATCGGGATACTTCGTGAACAAGCTCGCATATCGGAGAGAAATCAGGAAGCGATGCGAACAAAGCTGCAGCAGTTGACGAAACAGGTTAAGGATTTCGAGATGGTGTTGAATCGCAACGCGTTAGACCGCCGTGTAAACCCCGAGAAGACGGCCACGCCTATTAAAATCAACAGATCTGTGGGCCTGCAGGTCAACTTTGTTACGGTACTTATAACTTATAGTTATATACTTGTAACGGTAGGCTATGTATTTCAACTCGTCATTTTCGTGCAGGATATTCGAAGAGTAGTTCTCTCTCGCGTTATATCTTTGCAATTGTGACTGACACTTTCGATCGAATGCTCTTTATCCAAATAGGAACACGGAATGCAGAATTTGCGGCAGGTACAGCAAAGCCAGCAAAAGCCCCTCACGAACGCTCCGAATCCTACCAGCGCTCCAGCTTCTGAACTGGCAACAACTAACAATACGAATGTAAATACAAGTCCAAGGCGTGGAATCAAAATAAGATCGCCTCGACGATCCGAAACGTCCACTGTTGTACCTTCCGCTCCCACGGTCTCGCAGTGCTCGATGCAAACTACGCCTCTTGTTTCCACCGTGACACCGGCGGCGTTGGTTGTCGCTAAACCCGTGGACACGCAGCAGACGATAACGCTGCCTAATCAGTCTAACATTCAGCTCTTATCAGGAAATATGGTAAAACTACAACGACATCCGCATCGAAGTGCGATAGCTATATACAATAGCGTGCAGGTCGCACTTTTTCTTCGCGATATTTTTTACATGATATAATATTAAACTTTCGACGAACACTAAGCTGCAGTTAATCGCATAAATCTTGTAGTCGCAGCAGCAGCAGATTCAGCCGCAGACTTACGTTGTAAATGGTAAAATCCAGAATCAATCCGTGAATCGTCCGAATACGACGTTGGTAACTGCGACTACGAAATCAAGAAGCAGCGACCTTATCGATCTTACGGACGAAGAGGAAAAGAATAAATGTAAGTTTATGCCTTATGCATCTACACAACACGACGTTGTCGCAATGTGTGTATTGAAAAAGCGTGTATTTATACTTTACGTTCATACGTAAAGGACCGCCTGCAATAGACGTAAAGTATGTAGTGAGACGTAAGTAGTAAGCTAATCGACCACCACGGTCGATTTATTTTTGGAATGTATGAATCCGATTGGTCAATTAGCTCACTGCTTATAAATATCGGTCAGAAATGTAGAAACTTTAATTTCCACTCCCCCCGCACTTTTGTTTAATCTGCGGAATCTCATTGTAGCTGCGAAAGTTACTGCCACATCAACACCTACTTTAATCGAGCAACTGTCAACGGTCACTACAACGAAACCAATATGCTTCCCTAGGGTAATACAAGCGTTACCGACAAACGTGGCGATTACAACACAACCGGCTAGTATAAGAGTGGTACAGCCCAATCAACCACCACCGACCGCTACTATCGTGGTAAATATTTTCCGACCGTGTCAGGCTGTTACAAGTACTACAAATACTGCGTTTGTATCGTGGTAAATATTTTTCGACCGTGTCAGAACTACTACTACGCTACTACAANTTTTTTTTTTTTTTTTTTTTTTCTTAGCGAACATGTCGAAACTTGCATGTAATTTGTATTTGATGTTCGATTCGCAAAAATATTGTGTCCGCGCCGAGATGGATCGATCGCGTTCGTGAAACGCGAATAAGATCAATATGGCAAGATTTGAAGAGTGATCCTCCCGGACGGTAATTTTTAACGACCGAAGGACAAGAATCGTGTGGCGATAAAACGATCTGATGGTAGACAGAAGCGATATTTAATTCGAGCTTGTTCTGTGTGCCTAATTTAACCATTAAACGTTCTTTATTTTTATATAACCCGGAGTAGACTTATTTTTCCGCGAATCTAGAAAACGAATAAGCGTAACAATATATTATCCAGTCCTTTTTTTTTTTTGTAGAATAACGGAGGGCCTCCTAGACTGGCATATGTAATGCAAAGTAGTACAACGAGACAATTGTTAATAGCTCAAAATACTAGTCAGGTATATTGACAGTTTACTTATGATTTTTGCAACTTTATTCGAATGACAGTAAGATCACTTAATTTTATCGCTGATTCGCGTTAAAACAAGAAATTTGATTTTAATAGATACGACCAATAACTACATGTAGAGTAACAACGTCGTTTCCAACTGTGGCATATAAGACAGGTTAGTAAATTATAAGAATTATTGGAAAAACATTAACAAAACTATCCGTATCTTGGGAATAAATAACGTCATGTCTACACATTTCTTCAAAAATACAGTATAAAAAATACGCTATAATATGGTACTTGCATTTATTATTTTATATATATATTTTTTTTCATTTTAAAGGAACCTCAACAATTGCGAATGGCACTGTGCGTGTAATAACTACACCGGCTGTATCAAATGTACCAAATGTCCCGGCAAACAAGGTGAACATCAGAAGCAATCCTTCCCGCAATCTCAGAATTGGCGCATCCAAAACTTTGGTTCAAGTAGTATTTCAAATAATTATTTTTTTCTTCAGATTTAAAGCGATTTATATAAATTTTTACATTTCGTAAAAAATTCGCCTGAATTCATTATCACAGTATATATATATGTATGTATATGTATCGAACACATGATTATACAATTTCGTTTTATTTCAGCATCCTGCACCATTGCCGGATACTCCAACTTACGCATTTACTCCTGGCTGGAAACTTCCACCGCCTGCTCCGTCGTTAAAAATGTCTAAAGTCCCCAACGGTAAATTACGATTCTTCATTTAAATTTTTAATGCGACACTAATGTCTTCATTTTTTTTCTCCTTCGGCGGTTAGTTACAGATTTGTTCTTTTTCGCTGGACTATTGTACATTTATAGAATTTAAAAAGAGACAGATATGCAGTTAAGACTTGCTTGAAGAAAGAGAAGAAGAGAACTGGTGTAGCCAGTTCAGCTATAAAGAACAGATCTATACCTACACGATATATATACCTACACGAGATATAGATCATAGTATTACTACTTTTGCCCAGACTGCGTTCAAATACTCATCGCCAGTGTGTTGAAAATCTGTAATAACGTAACATGAACTGTAGATTTTCAGCGTTGGCAGTGAATTTTAGAACATAACCACGATAGAGAGCAAAATAGTTTATAGACACACTACGGGTATGTTCGGGAAGCGCGTTATCCGCGCTAAAGCGTTGTTTTATCTTTATCGCTTACTAGAGCGACCGATACACCTAGAATGACGCTTTAGTGCTGATAATACGCTCCCCGAAAGCACTCTAAGCCTGTTTATTTTAGCCGAACTTAATGTTGCAATTTTGTTTTCTTTTCGATCTCATCTAAGTTATTTGTTTTATTCTAAAGGCGAAAAATGCAACCTAGTTCGACTGAAACGAACAGGCTTACTGAAATCGGGAATCGGGCAGCCAGTGGTCCAATGGGAGCACTTATTTTCGACTTAATCCCTTCCCTCATTGGACCATCGGCTGCTCTGAACTTCACTATGTCCAAACTGTTTTACTCCCCACCAATAGCAATGTCACGTTGCAGGCATAGTATTATCCTGGAACGTGCCCCTGACTGATAAGCATGCTGATATTGTCAGTTACCAATTATATGCGTATCAAGAAGTCACAGGCGTGTCACCAAACACGTCATTGTGGAAGAAAGTGGGCGATGTTAGAGCACTGCCGTTGCCAATGGCGTGCACCTTAACTCAGGTAAATCTACTGCTTTATATCCGGTGCTTAATCCGAGATTCACCGATATCATAAGAGTAATAATAATATTACTTTCCACAGTTTTCTGAGGGCAATAATTATTATTTCGCGGTCAGAGCGGTGGATACACATTCCAGAAAGGGACAATACAGTATACCTGGTAATATCTCTTTGTAAGAGAGGCGAGAGAACGCGAGAAAATCAATCATAATTTAGTCTCGAAATTTTATCCAGTTCACATCTCTCTTTGCGTCCCTTCTTTTTTTATGCTTTTATGCATAATTCGATGTGTGATAAAATGTGATAAAAATGATCTGCTGTCTAACAACCAGCATATATGGCACACATTGTATTCCATCTTTCCCATATATATTTTAAATAATTTTTTTTATTTTGCACTATTAACACTTTGCGGTCCGCGTTATAAATTTATTGCGCTATCTGACTCAAGAAAAACTGAGCCTGTAAACCCTTATTTGGCCGCACTTTTTCGGTTGTACATAAACATCTGTATAAAAGGATTTATTAAAATTGCATCAATTTGGTTTTTATCGTCGTAAAGTTCATTCTTTTCTCTCACCAATGAACTTAATAAATTTAAACTTTTTTGCTTGTTTTTTAGACAGTCAAAGATGGCACTTACTTCCTTGCTGAAAAACAAAGTCAAACGTCAGTATGTTGATAAATTTAATTTACGTAAATGACAATCGTCCCATAAGAAATCACGTTTATAATTTTTTGGTGATGTGCTAATAATTGATCGTAAGGAATTTTGTATGTTTTCTGAAGATAATGTCGGCGCGTGCGTCATCATACTGTCAAACATATTTATCCTTCTAAATTAAAATATATATTCGAACTTAACAACCGTGTTTTTGGCTCTTAATGGCCTGTTCTAATTTCTAAAGATATAATAATTTCACATCGTCCGATGAAAATTCTCCTTATATATATATAATTCTATATTATTTGGCATTTCCGCACTTTCGTTCGTTAACTATTTCAACCGTGTGTCGCCCATATTCGCCATTTTCTAACGCTTAATTGCGATATTTTAACATGTTTACAATTTCTTGTATTGTTGCTGGCACGTTGCTAAGCATGTTTTGCTTTTATTTTGCTCCACACATTTATTCTCAATCATATAGGTACGTGTATATCGTTAATATTAATATTCTATCATTATATCGTCCAACGGACCGCCACGTCGGTTAAGACGCGATGATACTGCATAGGTGCTTTCCAAGGAAACACGGAGAAACACTGTGTCGCACAATTGAACACAGTGCATGGGTGTTTGATGGAAACATCTTGATTTTCGAAACAGCCGCTAGTTGGCGATAATGCACGCACGAATACACCCCACACAGCACACTCCATCTGCGGGACGTCCTACGGACATCGTTTTCGGATATCGTAATAATCAAGATATTCTAAGATATCCGTGGGATTTTCAGCCTCTACTAGCCAATTACGGAACTTGAAACGTCATTGGTCGTTCCAGGAGCGTTTCAAATCTACTTAAAAAAAAAAGAGCTAATAATTTTATTGTTAATTATAACTTTTATTTATATTGCTCAACTAAAATTATTTGCTGTTTGGCAAAATATGAATATTGTTAAGTTTTAACTACTATTTTGTTATCTCATTCTAAACTTATATTTTATTATAATGAACATGTATGGGAAAATTTTCAAAACAACAGAAATTGTCCCAAGAGAGAAAACGATTCTTCAGTATATATTTAACGCTACAAATATGAAAATTATATGAAAATTACTGAAAAGTTACTAGCTATGATACCGACACAAATGTTCAACTCTGCTCTACAGCTGCGTTGATTTGTGTTTTATTGTGTCGTAAGAAGGCATTTGTGTCAACACTGTGTTACATTGTGTCTCTTCTTTGGAAGGTATCCTATATCATCGGCGGACCGCAAAGTGTTAGTTTCAAATCAACGAATGAACGCGATTCTTTGCATTCATTGTTCAGAAGAATAATAAGTGAAATAAGTCTAAAGAAGAAACATCTAGAATAAAATATAAGTAAATAATATAAGTAAAATACAAATTGAACAGTTGCCAATCGCGCGAATTTCACTCCCATAAATGCTTCCAACTACATAATTAGCCAGGAGACGTTTTGCGCGTAGATGGCCGGCAAATCACGCGCCAAGATTGCTCAGCTACGCAAGCAAAACTTTATCCTAGTTTTGCGTCGTCATACAGCCACCGAATGATTAGTAAAATTTGCGCACGATACTCTTAATATGAAAACGTAACAATGCTCGGGTAGGATCGAAGCACGCGGTGAGATTGCGCGAGTACAACAAATGACTTGCGAGCACAACTTAAAAGCTGCGTCAATATACCGTTAAATCACGATAAAATGTTAACAGTATGCTAATCAATTTGCACGAGATTTACTGGTGTATAACATAACACGTAGCCTGTCAATTTGCATACAATATACACATGACTGGACATATTTCACGAACGAAAACGTAGACAAGTCTTGTGCAAAGCTCGCAGGCGTAACTGACACAAGGTTTGCGTGAAAGAATTGTTATGTGCATTGAGAAAAAAACATCTAAAAACAAACGAATTTCTTCGATGGGTCTTTACACGATATTTACTTAAATTCTCTTTATTTAAACTGAGTAAATAAATAATACTCGATTTAAATACAGTGAATTTAGGTTTAAGTAAATATCGTGTAAGAACCCATCAATAGAAATATAAATTTGTTTTTAGATAATTTTCCTCTCGGTGCGGGTAGTTGCATACACGTATCGTTGTGTGTGACCTTTTTAACTCGATTCTGTGTATATTCTTCTAAAATAGACAATTTACGTTACAATATAACTATATACGGTTATGATTTCTCAGCTATACATTAACGAACATCGATGGGATTGTCTTCATTCAAGCTATGTCTTTGTTTTGCACTTCTTCATGATTTACTACATTTAACAAGTAGCCGTAGCGCGTAGAACAGAGAATTCTAGTCGAAAGGTTTTGACGAGTTTCTCAACATCTTCAAATAATGGAAAATATTACACAAAGACTTACGGAAGGGAGCGTTGACAATGTACAGGAAAACAGAAAACATTCTGCGCATGGATATCCACACTCGTTGTTCTCTCGTATCGAAAGATTAAACGCCAACTACGTATAATTATTATTTTAATTCGCGCTTAAACTCGTGATGATACTCGATGCTGGTCTTTTTTCCAGCAAATGATTGCACGAGTCTCTACTAAAGTCTCTTGTTCTGAATAATTTGCTCAATTTTTATACAATTTTGAATTCGGGGTGTACTATGTATTTATAATACTATATATTTGTAGGATAACAAGTGTGAAAACAAGATGTGTATTGTACGACGAGCTCGTGAATGTAAATATTAACGTAATGTGTAAATCGTTGTGTTATCTAGGTCAAAAAGCATAATTAGGATACTATTAAATTACGATAAGCTTTACTTTTACTTGTAATAATTATTACAATGATTCTTACTTTTATTTGTAGTGAGACCTGTTGCGGCGTCGAATTACCTAGAGAGAGAGAGAGAGAGAGAGAGAGAGAGAGAGAGAGAGAGAGAGAGAGAATGATAGCGAAAATATATGTTGATTTTTTAAAAGATATGTAGTGCGAAATTTTATATATATATATATGTATGAATTTTATTTGTAACTGCGTATAAACGGGGAAAAGAAATTTTCCTGTTCCAGCAAAATCCGTTTCCTCCGTGTACCGTTATTCTTCGCAACTTGTTTCCGCTATTTTTCAGTGCCGTTTAAAGATGCCTCGCCGGAAGTTCTTGTATTGGCCAGCGAGAGATTTCTCGAGGATGCCACGAATACACTGCGAGCGATCCACTAATATATTAACATCGATCTTGTTTTGTACTTGTATGAGAAATAAACTTTTCAGCCAATTTCCTCGTGTAAATGCAAACGCATTTCACGATATCGAGGCTCCGGGGTAGCCGCTATGACGGCCCTTGCTTAATGAAATCAGAAACGAGAGAAAACGCATACCGAGATTTTTTGCGTTATACTTTCGAATCCAAGGACGCATCCACGAAATGCTATGTTTGTGATCGGTTCGGCGCACCTGTAAAATTGGACGAACACCTCTCTCTCTCTCTTTTGTTTGAACAATCAATAAGTAGTCGAAATTAACGTACAGTGACAAAATCATGAGGAAAAGGGAGGTTCGGTGTCAAGTTAATTTTGACCGGGTTTCCGCGCGCCAGACGCAGCTCTCCCGCGAGCCTCGGTGGCCGCCGCGACGCGGCGCCGCTGCGAGATCAACTCGCTCGCGAGGTTGACTTTGCTCATGGCGGGTTATACAAAGTATCGCAAGAAAAACTATTCATCTCTATAGATTTCTCTTAAATTTTGAAAAGGAACCATATATGTTAGTGAACGCTGGCTTTGTGATTGTTCAAAGTGTGTATGCATTTTTGGGAGACACCCTGTATTAGGTTGCTTGGGAAGTTCGCTTCAAATTTTGCGCGCTCGCGTTGCTACGTCGCCAACCAATGAGAGTAAGGGCGCTCCGAATGATTTTGCAGTTTTCGTTCGTCTCTAAAAAACGTATTCCTTTCATCGGATATCAGACGTATGTCGGACGTTGGGCAGTGTGAATCCGCCATAAAATGATCATTGTTTAAGTCCGTTCTACAATACGCCGTATGTCGGGGTCGGATGTCAGATCGCAGCCGATGGTTCAATGAGGAAAATTCTTTCCCGAGGAATTAATCCTCTCGTTGGACCGTCGGCTGCGTCCCGACTCCGACGTATTGTAGAACAAGCCTTACTACTGTGCGTTTAAAACGTGGTCTACAATGGACTATATATAGGTAGGAATATGTTTACAAGAAGCAACAGTAAGAAGAGAATGAACCAGTCGCAGTCGACTATTCTCCTTACATTCGAACACGATTGGTCAGTTTCTTATTCTTACTTCTTATGAACATACTCTTACCGTCCGTTGTCGACTAGACTTTACCCCGACGGTCGTTCCGTATTGGCCGCTCCCCATTCCCGTCGCGCGTTTTCGCAGTTCATGGGGACAGCGGCCCGAAGCGCGACGTCGCGGAGGATCTGCGGGACGAGCATAAACTGACGTCACGCATTCTAGTCGTCTTCGGGAGTCGCGGGCTCGCTTCTCAGGCTCGCCCGCCGCTGGTGGCCTCCGCTCTCCATCTCGCTCCGCGGTTCTACCTCTCCATCTAACGCACATCCTCCGCATGCAACGCGCTAAGTGAGTCACGCGCGCGCGGGTCGCGTAAGGTTGCGTCAAAACAAAAACAACCGCCGCTGCTGATCGCGAAGGTACCGTCAGCGACCGTCTCACCCCCTGCGCTCGGTAAGGAAAGAGCGAACGAGGAAGCGGGGGCGGAAGTAACGGCAGTGGTCTCCGTCGGGTCGGATAATTTATGAACGCGCGACAGGCGCGCCCGTCCGCGTTTGTGTTGGGTGTCCGTGAACGACACACGGCGAAGGTGAAAACGTTGGCCGGAGCGAACCTATAGCTGGGACGTGCACGGCGGGATAGAGTGGGACATCTCGTGCGCCACGAATAACAGTGAAAGCGGAGGCGACGAGTGGACGATCGCGTCGATCATTATATCGCTCTATATAGACGAGAAAAGCTGCATCGCGACGCCCGCCAATGACAGCGTTCGCGCGTTCGTGATATCTCAGGTGCGACTCGTCGGCGCTCGCATTCTCCGCTGGCGACGATACGCGCAAACACGCTCTTAGCGACGCTCTCTCTCGTGGAGGCGCGATCAGCTGTTGCGGTTTCCGCGAGGTCGCCCGCCGATAGGACGGGAGGCAACACACCTACGGAAACAGAGAGGTGTCCGATAAGGTGCGTGTTTTCGGGCGCGCGCGCACTCTCTCTCACACGGAGAATGTGCAAGAGGTAGCCGCGACGAGGAGGACGGGTGGATTATTATGACGAGCGGCGTCCGAAGGAGCCGTCAGCGTGCGTGCGACATCGGGCTGCTGCGCTATGTGAATACACCGTGGTGTACGTATGAGCAACGTAATTCATGCGTTCCCCTACTGTCAGCGGTGAGCGTACGACGACGGGCGGCTCTCCGCCGACAGGCGAACGGCAGTCCACGTCAGTAACCGGCAGCGACATTCAGGGGATGCCTAGCCTACACTCGCTCGTCTTACGGCGAGCCCCGCTAACGGATATGGGCGCCGCGACCAGCTCGGTGACGTCCGTCAACCCGCCCGCCAAGATCGCCAGCCAGAAGAAGGGGGACAAGTCGAAGCTGAGACTACCTCTGATACGCAAGGAGGCCAGCGTGGTGAATCTCTCCCTGACGGAGAGGAGCGTGCCGGGCAAGGAGGCGGACGCGCCTCTCCTGCGTCCTGAGAGCAGCGCCAGTCTGGAGGCGCGCGGAGGAAGCAGCTGGATGAGCCTCGGCCCCGGGCCGCTGAGGAAGTGCGAGACCGCCGTGGGGCTGAGCACCTCCGCCCTGGAGGGCAGGCCCATCAATCGCAGCAGGGTCTGCTCGCGCTGCTCCAGCCTGCTCTCACTGGCGTCCAGCTCGAGGTACAGCCTAGCCGCCGGCAACTTCGTGCCCGCGGCGACCTCCCAGCAGACGATCGGACGGATATTTTGTAAACTCTGTCTCGTCGACACCACCCTTTCCAAGTCGTTTAAGATAGAGAGATGCGGTTGTTCCTATTGTAAAGATGTAAGTCTGACTTCTCTTATCATATCTCGGGGACGTGTGTACACAGAGATTAAACGTGCGACCGCATGTCCTCAACGTGTTCTCAATGATTTCCAGTGCATGCGTGCCTACGTGGAGTTTGAGATCGAGGAGGGCGCGTACGAGATCAGCTGTCCCGACGCTCAGTGCGATCAGGGCGCCGTACTCTCACTGCCGGAGATCGCGAGCCTCGTCAGCTCGGAGCTCGTGGAGAAGCACTGCAAGTTCCGAGTAAACAGAGGTAAGCTCCCCCCTCCCCTCTTCCTCTCTTTCGGAGAAAGAGAGATATCACCAACGTTCTTCCTACTCGCAGATGTGTCCATGGACAAGAGGCGGGCGTGGTGTCCAACTGCCGGTTGCGAGACGATATGTTCGATCAGGGCCAGCGGTGGAAGCGGCGCTCCCTTGGTCCCCGTGCACTGTCCCAACTGCTCGACCGACTTCTGTTGGATATGCCGGGAGCCCTGGCACAACGGGCCCTGCCCGGATCTCCCGTTCGACGGCGACCACATCAAGTCCTGTCCCATGTGTTCGGTGCCCATCGAGAAGGACGAAGGCTGCGCTCAAATGATGTGCAAACGGTGCAAACACGTGTTTTGCTGGTACTGCTTAGCATCCCTAGATGTGAGTATATATTCCCTCCAACTCGGCCGCGCGATCGCTGCTACGCGCTGGTAATAATATTCCGTAGCTTCCGTCACGCTTGGCTCACGCGCAAAAATACGAGCGTGACTAAACCGCTTTTTGTCGGACTTGACTTGATTGTAGGATGACTTTCTGTTGCGACATTACGACAAGGGACCATGTAAGAATAAGTTAGGCCACTCACGCGCGTCCGTGATATGGCATCGAACGCAAGTTATCGGGATCTTCGCTGGTTTCGGCCTACTTCTGCTCGTCGCATCGCCCTTGCTATTGTTAGCGGCGCCCTGTATCGTGTGTTGCAAATGTCGCGTCTGCGGCACCTCCAGGCTCGACCAGGAAGAGGGTGACACGGCAACATAGGAACTTCCAAATCTCTCTTTCTTTCTCTCTCTCTATCTGTCTATCTGTCTATCTCTTTCTCTCAGCTAATTCTCGCTTCATTATTTCACCCAGCTAAAAATCAACATTTTTCCTAGACTTCCATGTATGGGAGGTAACACGGTCGGCAACTTATATAGATATACATTGCATTTCCTTAAGTCTATACTTTTGTCTTTGCGTCGCTAGACATAATGTTGGAGAAAAACAAAGAGAACGCATGTCTCTTTTCAGTCAAGCATATTGTGATTCACTCTATACACATATATCTACATGCATATATATATATATATATATATATATGTGTGTGTGTGTGTGTGTATATATATTTATATTTTATTTGTGTAAACTATTTAAACAGAAAATGAGAAATGGTTACTGCGCGATTCGTTTAGTCTTAATACAATTGTTTCTTCTGATGATGATATAAACTTACCTTACGTAGCCACTTAATAACTCTATATTTTTTTTTCTTCGTTTTTTTTTTTCTACGACGTGTACTAATCGTGTGATTCAATGAGATCTAATTATTTAAAAATACTCATAACGAATCATTGTCTACGAGAACATTCCAAAGACTTGTACACTTTGCATCAAATTTATTGTACTGCCGCATAACATTACTACGTCTCCGTCTTAATCGGGACACGATTAAACAAATTTCTTCGGTGAATTCCCCGTGACGTTTTCGTTAATTTCTATTTACCGAGATGCGAGCTCGATCGATTTTTGAGAGAGTCCTCATGAAGTTGTGATAATAGCGTGTTGATTATTTTATTACATGGGACGTTTAAATATTAGATTAGATACTAACTAAACACGTCTCCTCCCCCCCACCCTCTTCCCTTTTCTCTTTCTCTCTTTCTTTCCTCATGAAATTGTAAATATTATCAAATTAATATATCTCGAAAAAACAGTGTATATCTATATGTGTGCCTATGTCGAATTAATGCAAGGCTCAGCTCTACATTCTCATTGAGAGAAACGAATCTTGATTGTGGAGTATTTAGATGGTACGATATTCTATTCCCTCGTTATCTTGTATAATTTATATAGGTGCTTTCACGTTTAGTTTGATGGTGATTTAATCGCTTATGTACAATTACATGTGCATTAATTTAGAAGGAGCAGAAAAAGAAAAAAAAGTGCGTATACATTGCGTGAGGAGAAAAGAAAGAAAAAAAAAGAAAAATAAGAAAGAGAGGAAATGTCTTATAATTATGCATTTTATCAATGAAATTAAAAGAATGCCGTTGTTATTGTGTATTTAACACGTTTTTCGTCTGAGCATGACGCACGCGAGTTGTGCCGCTAAAGCTATCAATCAATATGTGCCATGTGATTATTGCGGGAACTCTGTAGAATACCTACGGTGACTCGGGGCCTGCAGCACACACAGGTAAAATCGCGAGAAACGTGTTAACATACATTCACGCTAATCCACCTTATTATGCATATAAATGAAATTTAGATTGTTAAAGGTCAAGAATATGAATAATCAACTGTGGACAATAGTTATATGTTATTTCCGAGAAACAGGTTCTTATCGATATTAAGTAATATGAAGATATCGAGAAGGTAAAAAATCATATATATATATATATATATATATGTATGTATATATATATGATATGTAATAAATATATGTGGTATTTTGTGTATATAATACGGATTTAAGATGAAGGATAGGTTGGCGTTATGTTTGGATGTCCGACAAAACGATGCATTTCTCGCGAGCAGTGCTGTACAGGCGAATATCGGCGAACGATTATGTTAAATACGCTATAAGTTACCGCGTGGTCGGTTTTCACTAATTTACGTCGCAACTGTTAAAAGTATCTCGTTTGTTGTACTATTAAGATTGTATGTAAATAAAAGTACGCATACACGCCGACACGTGTATGCAATTATGCATTTGAGTGTGTACACTCGTGTGTCAGAAATAAAAGAAAATACAATGAGAAATAAGTTTATATGTATGCATATATGTACGCACACATACATGTACCTTTATGAACGTTCATTGTATACCGCGCGTGTTTGTCTGCTCCACTGAGTGCCGAGGAGAGAAGAAAAGAAATGGGAACACGAAAAAATTCGCCGAGAGATCCGAGCGGATTCGGCATTAAACTCTCCCGAAAGAAAAAAAAAAACTTGATAAATATTAATGAGCGCGCGCTTTATCGTACACAACGTCTCGCAAAGTAAAGAAAGAAATTCGCTCAAGGTCCGCCGATCGATAATGGTGACGTCAAAATCGAGAAATGCGGCATAAATTATTTCCGCAGCTCTCTCTCGTGGCTCGTTCCGATGTGCGAGATTTCAAATGATAAAAGGTTCGCTTTGTTCGGCTCGCGAATCCCCTCTTCGGCGTTGTAACGCGACTCCGAGAATATTTTTGCGAGAGCAGTATGTTAGATTTTTGTGTCAACGGTAATGCCGTGACGTTAAGAACTGTCCCGTTAATTTAACAGACCTGTCCGACAAGGCCGAAGTCGCGAGAGAGAGAGAGAAGTGGGGGAAGAGGTGCGGAGAGTTGCCGAACTCTTACCGTTTCTACTTTTCTTCCACTGCTGATACTTGCCCGGCTCGCAGGACCGCTACGTGCTGACTCGGCTCCCGAATCAAGTCGGAATTTCTTCGGGCGACCCGAGAGAAATATACAAAAAAATCCACGCTCTTAGATTGAATATTAATAAGGATGTGTAAGAAAGCCTGTAAGAGCGAGCGTTAGTTACAAAAATGTGCGAAAATAATACGCTACCGTATGGTTGATAGAATCGTGTTAAACAAACGATTCTGTCTTGTCTTGGGTCATGCAGCAGCAACTTGCGGAAGGAAATTTTCCAAAAATTGCACAAAATGCAATACGCAGAGATGGATAACAATGGGGGATTTAACGTGGTCACCGGGAATGGCAATCTTCTGTGACGGCGCGTCGCACCTAAACAGTCCGAATTGTGAAATGTGGCCGTAAGAAAGTAAGAAAGATGCCGGTTGTGCGTCGAATCCAATAACGAGTGTATTTGGAGGATCTACATTGAGGAAAAAAAAGCGATTGGATCTGCAAAATCAGCGGCCACCCTCGTTCAAAGAAATGTCACGTCCATCGAACTAATTAATTGGCGCAACGGTATGTTGCGTCGGCACAGTTGCTGACCAAATCACAATCAAGTCGAATCAACTAATTCATTACAGGAATTACGTAATCTGGACGTGGCGCTTGAAAAATTTACGTTCATTTGAGCAAAACTTCCTTGACTCAACTATATTTTTTTTCTCAATGTATTAGAAAATGGTGAGGAACATGGCGAGAAATAAGAACGAGATTGTACAATAATAATTAAAATCATACCCGATCGAGCGAGTAGCCAAAAATTACGGCTATCAAAATACAAAGAGTCCAAGTCGAGAAGGTAAACCGAGCTCGCCTGCAGCAGGCGGCGACATGCAATACACGACTGCGCGTAAGGAAACAGTACCGAGCATATGTTCGCGTATAACTGAAGAATTCGCGCTATTGCGAGGAATTCTGCGATGTGCCGCGTTTTTAATCGATCTGTCCAACGTACGTACACCGAGAAACCCGTTCAACTCAAGCAAAATGCTTGTTTGGACGTGGGTAAACAAATGTTTCGGTTGCGAGAGCCAAAATTTAGTTCCCGGAACCCAAGCTTTTTCACTTTCGAAGAAAACCATATTTTGGCTCTCGCAAGCAAACAGCAACTTTCTTACCGCGGCCACATTTCACAATTCAGATAGTTTTGACACGAGGCACCGTCACAGAAGATCACCCATCGGTTCATCTCTGCGTACTATGTTTTAACATTTTCGCATTTGTGCAAAAATTGTGTCGCGAAATTTTACCTCGTAAGTTACCGCGTTCCATTTGAAAATTTCGATCCCAAAACAGGACCGAAACGTTTATCCAACACAATTCTATTATTAACGATTTGTCTATTATTTTTGCGTATTTTTAACTTGACGCTCGCTCTCACGGAACTTTCTTACATTCGTCTCAAACGAATGGGGAAGAAAAGGTGGTGGGCGCGGTGGGCTATTCGAAGATTTTGACACGAGATTGTATTTTTACGAACGAAAGAAAAAGCGAACTGCGGCCGCTGTTGCAAATGCATAAACCAGTTCTATACGCATCATCGAGCGCACCACCGACAGAGTGCGTGTCCGTGCGTGCCTTCCTTCTCGGCCGACCGCGTCCGTTTCTGCTTCAGGTATGCGGCGGGATGATGTTTTTCCCGTCCGGAGTTTGCGCGAACATCGTTGCGTTCGCGCGAACGCAACCGCACAGATCTGGACAGGAAGTGCTCTTTATCGCTCTTATTTGTTGTACCGTGCGACTCTTTGTGATTCACACGCGTTTCGCCGACCGATACGGCACATTAAGCGCGATTCCCTCATCTTCGTCGGAAGCGACAAAAGATCGACGTAATGAATGTCAGCGCTTTTACGCGTTTAGACATCGCTGGTTACGCTGGAAAGTAATTTATAAACTTTTATCATCGTTCAGACGATGAAAAAAAAAGGAAAGAGCACCGCGACTCCGCCTCGGGTTATGTACCCACCCTTCGCCTTCAGTTGCGTTGAATTCGATGAGAAGGAAGGACACATTTTCGCCCCATTTCTTTTTTTTTCTCTTTTTTGACCCATTTATTGTAATTAACATATATTTAACCGTATGAAAGTATAATAATGAAAAAAGAGATTAGGGTAAAAATTAATCGGAATGAAGAGGATTCGCATTAGAGAGGGAGAGAACGGTGCGGTAGATAATCACGTGAAACGTTGCAGGTAGCGGCTTCCAAAATGCATATCGAGAGGCACGCTTATTCGATGCGATTCTCACGGAGTCTGAAATTTCGATCGAATGAAACGTTCAGAATTATACATAATTATATACATTACAGTTGACACGTGTATAATTATCATACAATCCAAATCTCTCCGAATGCACTTGGGTCGACCATTCGCACGAAAAATGTGCGTATTCTTATTCGCGGGTCTGTACATGTAAAAAATTTCCTATTTAAATTCTTCCCATTGATTTAATTAAAAACGTGCTCGCTCGGCGACTTTCACGTGTTACTAGCGCACCGTGCATTTACCAAGATTGGTGGGCCTCCGCGTGTTAGAAAATCGATACGCCGTTCTGACAATACACACGATAAGCCCCCTAGTTCTTCCTAATAAGCTGCGGTAATATATTTATATAATTATATATCTATATGTATGTATGTATGTATGTATGTATATATATATATATATATGTATGTATGTATGTATGTATGTGTATGTATGTATACATATAAAATAGCTAAAAAGTTTGCAATGCAAACTTTTTCGATACGCCAAGTTCGCGAATTTGATATGCACGAGACCTATCGCGCACATCAAGTGATGGTACACCTATATTATGCTGGTTAAAAGATAAAAAAAAGTCGAGTAAACATCGATAAGGTACATAATCGTAAAAGTACGGTTACCGTGCGTAATTAGTAGTTGCTTCCTAGACTAAAACGTTCAACAAAAGGGGAGGTCTAAAAATACGAAAAAAAAAAAGAACTAAAGAAAGAAGAAACGAAGAAAGGAAGAATCGCGTCGGTGCGACGACAAAGGAAGGAGCGGACTGACCCGGTCGAATACGGGAGGATTATTGAAGGACACCTCTGGCCTTGAACATCTCCCTCATCATATTCTTCACGACTTTGACCTCGCGCTTCAGCTCGACTACTTCCTTCTTGAGCTTCTTGTTGGTCTCGGTCAGCTGGATCTCCTGAACAAGTATATCCTTGATTTCCTGTTTCTTTTTCTGCCGGTAACGCGTCGCCGCGTTCTTGTTCTGCTCCTTCTTCCGCACCTTCCTGTCCTCGACGGACGGCCGGTAGGATGACTGGCGGTAGGTTTTAGAGAGGCCCTTCGAGGTCGACGGCTTGCTACTCTCGTTCTCGATGTTCCAGTCGGGATCATCGATCAGGTCCTCCGTGGAGATGCAACTGCTGCCGGAACTGGTGCACGGGCTCGACGGTGAGGGTATATCATTGGCGTGCGAGCGAACGTATTCCTCCACCGCCATCAGCTCGTTCGCCGCGTCCCTGTCGAGGCTCACCGAGTTCAACGGTATGTCCTCGACGCCATCCCACTGGCGGGTTGTCGCCGCCGCGCTGTTCGCGAACAACGTTTGCTGCTGCTGCTCGTAGACAACCGGGACTACCGTCTGCTGCTGACTGTCGGGGAACAGCGATTGCTGTACCGGCTGCAGGGTGATCAGCAGCTGCGTGTCCACGCTCTGCTGCGACGGTGGCGGGGATTGCGGGGGGGTGAGCGTAGAACTGTTGTTCGGCGGGATGATCTGGTGGCAGGCCTCGACATCTCCCAAAACCGTTTCGAATTCCTCCAAGAGAGTCTGGGTGTTCTGCGGCGGCTTCAAGGGACTGTTGTTGTTGTTCGTTTGGTAGCCAATGTCATTCGGGTTCTCGTCGTCGGGTGCAATTGACAGTTCCTCGAATATGGGTATGTATGTTCTCTGTTCCATCCAGTTTGAGAATGATTCTGCAAGAAGAACAAGCGAATCTCATTAGGGTTCGATCGGCACTCGTGCGCGTTTGCTTGCTTCGCGCGCGAATAATAAGATGTATTGCGCAACCTCTTTGTGTAGGGTCTCTTCTCGCGCGATATGCGCATCACGAACGGCGCCACGGAGCCTCGTCCTATTTCTAATTGACGTCGACATATCGACTCGGCAACCCGTGAATGAATCACATTGGCGATTATTACGATTTCCTGGTACGCGCTCATCGTCACCCGCCGCGACAAAAGACGCAATTCGCGCGACGACGTCGTCCCAGTTGAATCCCCGATTGCTTCTGCCTTCTCCCCGAGTAAACTTGAGCCGAACGTCCCCGGCCAATTTTCTTCAACTGAAGAATCGTCTGTGACGTTCAGTCACAGATCTTGTAATTAAGACCGTCTCAAGTTCATCTTCGGACGCATTGTAGCCAATAGGTTTGTTCCTTTCTTAATCTAGCTAAAATTAGATCGCATTCTTCTGCCTTTAGAGTGAAACAAGTACACAACCGAGCGGTGAAAGGAAGGCCCGGTGTAACATTGGTTGAGCTAAAACGAGCAGGTCCGATGAAACGACCCGTGCGATATCTGAGGATAAACTTGAGAGACAGCTTTAAGTACAAAGCCCGGTTGAATGAATACCGGTCTGCGTGTCTTGCGTCTTTACCGTCGCGACAACCCGCGAGGGACTAATTTGCTTCGTTCATGCCCGATATGTATATCAATCTTCCGCGCTCCACCACTCGACAACGCCCGATCAGATTGTCCGCACAATTTCTCTCGCGTCTATTTTCTTTGGTCGGTCGGTGGTGTGGCAACCCGAGAAGGATAAAATTTTCGTGTACAATTATGCCCCCCGCTTGTACAAGAACAAAAAACGAGGAAAAGTTGTCCCGTCGAACAAGCGATAACGGGTATCTTTGTGTGTACGTAATGCGGATTTTTCATATATCTTGGGAGCTAAAACGAGCCGACGGTTAACAGTACTTGTCGCGGTACGTGTGGACAATGTAAAGTGGGCGCGGTTGATATATACACACATACATATATATATATATGCATTTTCATGGACGTTGCTGATTTAACTAGGAAAACAAGTTCCTCATTTGCAATCGCCTCATAATGAGATCAATTCCTTTGCCACCGTTGTGTGTTTTTATTCCGAGTGCCACGAGCGCGTGCACGCGTGCACGCACACTGTGCGTGCATGTTCCGCGAGGTGTGTGCGGAACACGCTTCGGAAAAAAAATATTTTCTTTTTTTTCTCATCGTTAATGACCGACAGTGTCCTTGTACAGGTTGGTGGACGAGTCGAGAGAGGGGCGTTCCCGGTTTCCCTGGACAATGAAACTATGTTGTCTCTCGTCGTCGTCGCCGGACGATGAGGAGGAAACGCGGGGACCGAATAGAACGAGCCAAAGCGCACTCTTAGATAATATTACAACAATGTTGTAATCAATGTTTTCGCATTTCGGCCTAAGACAGCCCTGACCCATTTCCCGTTGAAACTTTGATCTCGCCGGTTCACTCTCGATGTCGCTCTTAAAGTTATCTTGACTTAAATGCAGAGGTCACGGAAGGTCAGATAAGAAGCACTTCTGTGCTCGAAAGTCGTTGGACGGAGAACTTGCGAGAAAATACGGGTATATTTGTCCGAATGGAAAAAAAAATTCCCCTCTCTTTCTCTCTCAGTCGCGAGGCTGCGCTTTCGCGTGTCGCGCGTGAACATTGTTCGTTATCGAGGCTTCCTACTTTTTTTTTCCGAGGAACCGGATCGACTTTGAAAGTGCGACGTAACTCAACGTTCTCGAATAGTTCAGCGTAGTTCACCGAGTGCGTGCCCTCAGCTTTACCGGTTTCTACCGTACCTTCGTGAGGTCTTTGCTCAATCAACGAGCTAATCGACTAATCGGACGAGCGAAACGCGCGCTAATGGTCGCATCATCGAAGTCGAACAAGTCGAAGTTGAAGTGTAGCCGTGGCGGGTTTATTAATTCCCAATTGAAAAGCTCTTGCTAACGTGATATTCCACGAAGATGCCCCCCCCCCCGAGACGCGCACGCACGCGCCGCTTATGTTATCATCGGGCGTGCGATTTGGCGCGTTATCTTTTTTATTTTCGCTCCGCGGGCTGGTAAAGGCTGCGAACTGCGAGAGAACTGTCGGAGGAGCGTCTGTCCGTCTGTCGTCAAGCGCTAGCGAGAAAGAGAGACGGAGAAAGGGGAAGGAAGGGGGAGGAGGTCGAGAGACACGTAGATACGCACAACGAGCGAGACATTTCGACGGCGGATCGCCCATGTGTGACGTGAGAGATCACGTCTGAAGGAGACGTCGCTCTCATCTGTTCGTTCTTCGTCAGTAAAAGAGCGTAATTCGGTGAAAGCGGACTCGCGAGAGAAACGAGAAGGAGGAACCGTGCAGCACCGTGCACCAATGGAGTGCCTCGGGTCTCTTATAGGCCCAGCGATGTCGCAAATTTCGAATTAGACGCATCATTCCTGAATATTCATGCATCATGATTGCTGATTTTATAATGTGAACCGGCAGGAATGCTCCAAAGCAGTCGTCATGATGCGCGAATACTCAGAAATGATCGAGCGTCCAATTCGAGGTTTCCGATATCTCGCCATGATGTCCGGAGAACGAGATTCCATTGATGGCCAGTCACAAAGGTTGCAATACTTCTTTCCTTATTTCAGGATCGATCGTGTAACTTTTTTCTTCCCAGTACGGAAACATGAAATGCGAAATGCGTTCGAATTAGAAGATTCACGCTGGAGAAGATTCATGTGACCCCCTCCTGGGAGCCGGTCGTGCGGAAATCTTATTCGACGGAGTAGAGAATAGCGCTCATTAGCCACATGATAACCGTGATAAGAGGATTTGGGTTCTATTGTGATTGGTCATTTGAATGCCGCTCTACCAGTCAAGTAAGATCTCCGAAAGCACCCTGGGATGTTGATCATGAATTTTCTCCTCCGGTATGAATTCGTGAAAAGCGTGCATTTTCCAATTCGAAGACATTTCACTTTTCCGTTCTGGGGGGGAGCAGTTACACAGAAAGATCGATGTCCAAAACACATCTCGTGTCCGATAGAAGAATTTTGTCCTCCAGCAAGCGAGATATATATATATATATATTATCCTTCGGATACGTTGCAAAACTGAATCGAAAACAAGTGTCGCAACTTTCTTGACTGACCATGAGGACAAACTCTCACGAGGAAGAGACGCTACGCTCTCTTCTCCTCGTCGTGGTGAAACTGAAACAGACAGAGAAAAAGAAAAAGAGAGACAGAGAGTCGCGAGAGCGGGCGAATTGGCAGAGCCAGCTCCGCTGATAAGTGGAATTTTCCACGGGGAAGAAAAGGAAGATAGATTTTCAGAGAGATACGCCCTGCCTGACATCGGCCATACGCGTGGCCACCTCGTTTTCGATACGGTTCCTTCGTCGAACCGCACGATGACAATCGCGCCAAATACGCTTGTTGATCACCCGACGACCGGATGATAACGCACCGCCTCCCCCCGAGGGGATTTCGTACTCTCGCGGCTGTCTCGCCGACTCGGAACAATATCCGAGCTAGACGAGAGGGAGGGCACGAGAGAGCGGAAGTGGAAACCTACCGCTGTAACATAGAGCAGCCATGGTGATGGTCGCGCGTTTTCCTCGTTAGAGGAGAAGATACGTGGGGGAAGATGGGAGGGAGCGCGTCGGTGAGCGCCGTATTTAAGCGCGCTGATGTCCCGAAGGTAAGCTGGACGATTCGACCGTTCTCTCTGCACCGTAGCGGCGGTGGTTGGTGGCTCGACGATGACGAAGAACGCGCGTCCTCCCACGTGTCGTCGCGTTTCCCCGCGAGCACGCACACACAGAGACGCGACTCAACGTCTTTTCACCAGCTTCTGCGAGTTGACGATGATCTCTCGATTCCACGTGTAGAGATATGCGAACTGCATGCTATTATATAACATTAGCACGCTCCACCATCGAGACGCCGGGTCGTTTGCACGGGTAGACTGTCGAGATGCCAGTATTGTCGGGTTACCGGCGCGCGCGCCCGCCTTCGTCTTCTTCACCGCTCCTGCGGTCTCCTCAGCAGGCGCCGTGCGGCCGGCCCATGAAATTCGCGCCACTCGCGACGTACAGCTCAGCCGTATGTTTCGCCTTGCTCGCTCATCCGCTGCCGTCGGTCCGCGGCGATCCACGCGCTTCGCAAACCCGTAGTCTCGACGGTACTTCGGTTTTCCTTCAAAACTCCGACGAATCTCCGGTGAGTCGCCCTTCCTGCTTTCGGCCTTTTCAGCAGAAAGAGAGAGAGGGAGCCAACTCCGCTCCAAGCCGTTTCCCTCGGTCCACTGTGTGTCAGGTTCCTCCCGAAAATCCGCTCCTCTGCTCTTCCACGGGGTGGAGGAGCGCGGCGAGGAGGTCCTGCTTATCGTGAGGTGGCGATAGGCGTGAGTGAGAGAGACGTTGTTGCTTGTTTATCTTGTGAAATCGACCGACGGAAAGCACCGAGGAGACACCACACAAACCGATCTTTCGAGTTGGCCGCCGTGCTGGCACGTGTGGAACGACCCGCGCGGTATTCGGGGACACTTGACACGGCGCAACACTCTGCGTGGCCTGGAGAACAATTAGATACTGATGTAGCGCGACGGCACGGCGAATGGCGGATCGTTTAAATCGCACTTGGCTGTATACAGCCGCCGCCGCGAAACCACTCCTGCTTATCTTTGGACTTTCCCCTCTGCCGCCCCTATCTCCCTTCTCGCGCGATCTCTCTCTCTCTCTCTCGCCGTGCTGACAACACAGCGCGTCGCGCCCCTCCTCCGTCGATCGACGAGCTCTTTCTCTCTCTCTCTCTCTCTCTTTCAAACCGTTCGCGTAGAGGTTAACCAGTTTGTCCCACTCTCTTTTTCCAGAAAAAAGGAGAGGAGGGCGCGGGAACGGCGACGAGAGGTGGGAAAGAGATGGCGAGCGAGAGAGAGAGAACGAAAGCGATAGGCAGGGATACGAAATCTAACGAAAATACCAGTTTTCGCATTTTTTTTTCTGCCTACGCGGCGCGGAAAAAAGCGAAAAGTAGGCGATTCTTGGTTAATGTGCATTCACGCGTGCCTTTGCTCCCCAGCCCTCGTTCCCGATTATATTTGCGCGCGCGTGCGCTTGCCTGCGCACGAGGAGATTGCGAAGTATCTCCTCGGCGGCGGCATAATGCAACGCAATGCTCGCTTACTCGCTCGCTCGTTGCTAGCATCTCGCTCGCTTCTTGGGATACCGAGATACTGTATCGTTGATTTACGATGACGCGTCCCGCGCTGAATTGCATTTGCAGGAGCGCCGTTTAATACGCGCCGACTGTGATTGAGGCTTCTCGCGCGCCGTCTCGGACATGCGATAAAGTCCCGGGCGGCGTAATTGAAAGCTCGCAAGTTCCAACATGCGGCCCGCCTAACACGTCGCGCACAAATTTCTCTCGGACAGTTGTCGTCTCATTCACGGATCTCCTCTAGTCCAAATCTCCGCCGGTATCTTATCGCGTAGTTGTACGTCGAAGCATGAGGCATCTATTCTTTCTCGCTCGACTAATATATACTTATGGAAAAAAAGATAAATATAGTTATGTATGAGACTCGGTGGAAGAAAGAGGAGGAGAGAACTAGTATAAGCTGGTGCAGCCAGTTCAGCGAGAAAGAACAGACTTATGCAAAACGAAGAGATAAATAACGATAGTTTTTATTACAGCGTATGTTAAATTACAAGATGCTTGATAGAGATTTATGCCACGCGCTAATTATCATATCGATTGCCACGAGTACTGTTATTAGGTAGGATTGAAAATTTTGAATAAAGATGAGCTTCAACTGTTAGACCGATGCGTAACAGGCACGTAATGCGTAATAAATGTGGTAAACGGATGGAAATATCATTAATACGGTATTTGAAAAACGGTAATAAGAGACACAATATAAAGATGTGCTCCGGAATTATTTATAGTATATATAAGATTTAAGTTACATGAAATGAGCTTCCATGTGATAAAATGGAAAGCGGAAATCAGCGCGGCAATCAACGTGTTATTTCGGCGAGCTGATTATAAATCGGAGGTATTTTCATGCTACAAAAAAATATCTGTACCTGTTTATTCGTGATATCAAGAGTAAGAAATGAATTTTGTAAAAGTACGTTAGTTGATTTTTTTTTATAACGATTCAGAATATCGACTGACAAGACGTTTTAATAGAATTTTCCAAAAAATTTCAATATTCAAAATGGATATCTTTATAGTTCTGAATATATTCCATAAAAAAAATATATACATATATAATTAAAATAGCCGAAATAAGAATTTCGTTTACAAACTTTTCTCCTTTATCTTTATAGTCTTATATAGTAGTATACATTGAAAAATTTAAGATTTAAAGCTTTTATGCTAAAAGATACTATTATGAAGTTATTTTATCCAATTTATACCAAAGAATATTTGTTGTAATTTTTCAAATAAATAGGAAACTGAAAATTCGTTTGAAAATTTAGCTTTTCCTTCAAAACAACATGAAATATTATCTCTTTGATACGTGTGAAAAATTTAAATATTTACATATCATACTAATTACTAGTAGAAAATAGAAATAAATGGCATAAATAATAAAATAATATACATTATTAGTAAAAAATTGAAATAAATAATATTTACCTTCCTTAATATATTCTTGCATTTCCATTTCTTCTAATACTTTAGAAGCAACTTGCGCACGGCTCAACCGATCGTCATACATTAAATGTTCCGCAGCTTCATTAGAAAATTCTAAAGGCATATCATTGAATAAAAGCCAGTCGTCGTTATCAAATTCCAGTAATGGTGGTGTCCCGTTAGGGGACACCGGCTCTTCCTTCCACTCCTGCATCTCCTGGTCCTGATTGAACTCCATCATCAATGCGAATCCAACCAAATGTTAATAAAGAATGATGAAAAGAAATTTTTGTCGGTTTGGCGACGTAGCTCGCAACGAGCGCCATATTGAAACTGAAATTAAAAAAGAAAGTTTTATATTAGCAAGAGAATTAAAAACAAGATTGAATTCATATCTTGGAAAAAGAGTAAGACTAAGATTGAATTCATATCTTGGAAAAAGAGTAAACATTCATTTATTCAATGTTCAGTTAATTTGTTAAATCTGTTTGAAAATATCTTAATTAACGTAAAATATGAACTATGTCGGCGACTACGACTGCGTTGATATATATATATGTGTATAAATTATTATATATACACATTGTGTGTGTATGTGTATAATATTATATATCAATTATCAATGTCGTGCTTATAAAATTTCAAAATTATTTAAGTAAATATATGATAATATGTGTATATAATAACCAATTTTCTACATTAATTAAAAATAATATATAAAATTTATATTACATTTAATATTAATTTAACATTATAAAGAAATTAAAATATCACCTTTTCCATGTATTTATCTGATATTTTAATAATAAACTTTACATATCTATACAAGTTATATTAAGTGAATTACTTGATAAAATTATTTGATTATATGATTGATTTAAGATAATTTAGAAGAAAAATAATAATAAATGAATTTTACTTCACTTAATAGGAATAATATATATTTTCATATATACACACTATACATTTTTAAGCCATGGTAGAGATGTGTACAGGCTACGCCAACGGAATCAAACTGATAGTTGTGGTCGATGGTCATTTTCCACGTGTTCACGTGTCCACGTGTTCACGTGCCGGAAACAAAGGTTTTTATGGGAAAATTTTCTATTTGTGCACACTAAGTTGGCTACACTAAGTTGCGCGAGTTCTCTTTTCCCCTCCTACCCACCAAATCTCAAAAAAAGTGGGGAACAAAGATATGGCGCAAAGCAGTACAGCCACTGTAGGAATAGAAATCAAAGTCTACAGAAACACGGAAACTGAATTTACGTCATCCTCCGCGCTGAGAAATTTTCAGCGGTAACGCGCAGAACTGTACGTGAAGTTGATGTCGCTCCATGACGCAACATTGGGTTATCATCTGGCAAAATCTCGCGACGACGAGCGAGGCATCTCGAGTGAGAGGATATCTGCGTAGCTCGCAACGTAACATATGATAAGAGGTGAGAAAAATCCCCGATATAAGACGAAGGGAAAGGGTGATTTGTGATGCAAACTGCGTCACGTAAGAATGAGTCATTCAAAATGGCAGAGTTCCCATTGTGAAACACAGTTGCATAGTTCGAAAGGCGAGCACCTTTCGCGAAAAATGAACAAACGTAACGTTACTTACTCCATGATTATATGGTGTCTTCGGCACACTTGCGTGTGCAAGTCTTCGGTGAACTAGGTACTCATCTTGACCGTATTCGGGAGCGAAGAGAAAATTCGAACGTCTTCCTCCTAAGCCTCATGGATACGGAATGTAGAATGAGCGTCGCGTCCAACGCAGCCTTCGATCGGCATGGTCACGTGACATGCCTCTACTACTCAGCGTCCCACATTATTCCAACAGTTCTTCTCCTTTCAGTCTTTAGTGTAAAATTCTTAATTTTTAATATTCAGTCTGATGTGTGTCTTGTTACTTAGAAAAAAGTGCGTGAAAAGCGAATTTTGAGTCGTGCTATTTGAAAGGTTAAGCCGGATCTGCAATGCGCAGCAGGACAGTCGCAACCACTCGGATCGGTCCATTTCTGAAGCGTAATTTACGATAAGCAGTAGGAATATGTTCATAAGAAATAAAGGACCGCAATAGTCGTAAAGTACGCAGTAAGACGTAAGCAGTAAGCTAGTCGATCAACCATAGTCGATTTATTTTTGGGATATATGAATGTATTTGGCCAATCGGCTTACTATTTACGTCTTACTGCATACTTTGCGGCTATTGTAGACGGTCCTGAAGGATAAGAAATTGACCAATCATATTCGAATGTAAGGAAAATAATCGACTATGATTGGTTAATTTCTTACTTATTTCTTATAAACATGCTCCTATTGTCCATTGTAGACCACGTTTAATTCTAACGACCACTACCAATCCAATTCCTCCTAGGATTGGAGTAGGCAGAAGCTGCTGTCTCATTTCAAGTGCAAACAACACGAACTATAGATTTTCAGCGCTGACAGCATGGACGTATAAATATCTAGAGCGTAAAGTCAATTTGCCGGCGAGAGAATCGGCGAAACGGGGGATTCGCCATATTGTCTGGCAACTTTCGGCGCCCTATTTGAAACTTGACGGATCGCGATATTATTTCTATTTCCACTGCATGAGAACAGAATTTTATATGAAAGCTAATTCAATGGTTATATTTAATATGTCTTTAACCAGTTAAGTGTGTTTGACGACTATATCCGTCATGGAGATGTGGCAGAATCTTGTGTCATGACGACTATATCCGTCATGCGTAAAATTTAATACAATTTGATATTTAAATTGTAATTCTGGCGAAAACTAAATTATATTCGTAAATTTTAATATGGGTAAAATGTTTAGAGGTCAAGACGAAATGAAACAAACAAATGAAAATTATAAATAATTTGAGTTGGATTTATAACTTCCTGAGAGCTAACTCGCTTGATTATCGCGAGACACACTGGTGGTCTCTTTGCAAAGAGATCGCCACAGTTAACTGGTTAATGAGTGGAATTTTTTCCCGACTCTGTAGAAGCAGTGCACAATAACTCCCATATTTCAAGGAAGTGATGAGTCACTGGTTTCTCTAATTGCGGACCTATTTGTAAAGAAAATGTAATGTCTAAGGTTTTTTTATCTTATTGTTGCGAGGAAGCTTGGTTCATTGTGTAATAATGTAATTATTAATGAGCAGTATGGCTTTATGCCTGGCTCGCTGCACTATGATTAACCTTACGACTTATAAATATTTAAACACTAGTGTGGAGGAATAGTTCTCATGGTCGATTCTGTCTATACTGATTTTAATAAAGTATTCGATACGGTCGACCACTTATTTTGATTAGTAAATTACATGCTATATAAGATATATAGGGTAATTAGCGATATTTACGTCGCACTGCGAGGATTTCGTTATTGCGTGACATAATATATTATCAGTGAATGAGCATGCGAAATACTACAAAAAATGCTCCGTTCCTAGTTTTTTGAACGTTTGTATACCAAATAACAAAAAAGTTCGGACGTTTATAATCAAAAGGCATGAAAATATGACGGATAAATGAATCCGCAAGATTCCTCTCTTTCTTTCTTTCTTTCCGTATATCTTCCTCGAACGTCGAACATTCTTTCCATCCGCCGATTTTCAGCTCTCACCTCGGAATACTACTTGGTACACCGATCGCCTTCGATCGCGCGATCAAGCATTCACTATTTAATCTAAACTATAATCTCTAAATGCTTAAGAGGTACGATTCGCTTCATCACCGCCTTTGAACGCTCCCTCGTCACGTTGTTGAGGAACTTTCGGAAGCCGGAAGTTTCCGCTCTCTCTCGCGGAAAACTCTGTTGTCGCTCGACAGTTAGAGATCCTCCTTGCTATCTCTAGCTGCCTAATCGCGTTGGCTGCGGAAGTCTGCAAATAGCGTTGTGTACCGGCATGGACAGCCATCCGGCTAACGTGATGCCTATCGAGTCAGCCATCGTCGCGATTCCCATTGAAGCCTCGCGATCCGCCTTCGGAATCTGCGGAAAGAGAGGGATTTTGGCAATTTCAGAATGATGATTTCGCGCATCCGGATACTTGGATCTTTTTTTTCCCGCTCTCGACACTTTCGTACCGATTTTCTTCCGCTTCTTATTGGAAAAATCCTTACCTCAGTGGACATCCGATAGAAGGTGTTGACGTACGCTCCGCCGCCGAGCAGGCCTTCCCACAGCACAATAGCAAAAACGATCCATATATTCGGTATGTAGTAGTAAAGGGTCTCGAACAGGAGGATTATGACGTTAACGAACTGGAAAGAGCAATCCAGTGCGGAATGAGTGAGCATTTTCTGAAGAATCGACTACGGCATTTGATTTTCATGGGGGCGTCGTTACCTGCAACAAGGACATGATCCAAATCTTGTTGAGGGAGATCAAGTTCACCGACGACCTCGAGATGAACACGCCAATCTGGTAATCCACTTGGAGCCATCTGTATTGTTGTTTATGCGTCAACCAGATGTCGTTGAATTCGATGAGCTCGTACTGCAAAAATATTTCATCCGTCCGTTTCAATGATGGAACGCGTTAATTTCACACCGATGTATCATAATATTGTTACCAGGCCTTGATTGATGAAGTATTCGAAGAAGTAAACCAGCCCGAGCGGTATCATGTACTTCAGAACGCTGGGCATCAGATTGAGCTTGTCCCTGAAGGTCTTCTCCGGCACCTTGATGATCTGCTCCTGGCTGTCGATGCCGTTCTTCGTGATCGGGATCCGGGTGTGCATCGGATGTTGCAGGATGAACCAGAACGTGATCGCTTGCAGCACCGGCACGATCAGCATTAGCAGCAACGTGTTCTCGGTGTTCAGCAGCATAGTCAGCCCGGCGTAAGACGCGGCGCCGATTACCCCGGCGCCTCCTGTGCCCGATGACCATGTCGAGATCACCTCTCTGCGGAGAGAGAGATTGATAACAATGACAGTCGGTGAATCGCGCGAGTTTATCGAGCGGGGCTGCGAGAAGCCAGCGGAAAGGAAATTGCGCGGGCGGCTCGAACTTAAATTGCCGTAGCATCGAAAATACACTAAGTGTCCGATCTGATCGAATGAGCCAATTAAAAAGTAACAAACGGACATATCCGATCTCATCCCGTCACTTCGTCCGATCGAATCGTGCCTTTATTCGACGAAAATTACCACGGGTATGCAAAGGGTGACCAATTTTCCGATTGGGTTTCATCGGTGACTGCACAGGTTACTTCATCGGACTCGTCATCGGATGAAGGTGTCATCCGTCGCTTGGTCGGACGATAAAGATACCAATCGGACACATCGTTTGGATTCATTCAAATCATTTATCTGATTGACATTTTTCTCGGTATACAATCTTCTCGCTTCAACCACTCTTGTTTTTCAATTATCTAACGTTCAACGTCGAGTGTAATTGGTCGCTCGTTGATTATCCGACGAATGCTGTGTTACCGCGATTCCTTCGCTCCCACATATTCACGATTGTCTAATGACGGTACGATTTGCATAATAGGTGTTCCGACAATAGCAAACATCCTCTCCAGGTTTTATAAGAGAGCGTTCTAATTATAGATCGCGTGTTGCTTCCGATACGTTACATCCCGCCTCGCCACTTTCGTCAGAAAATGCTTAGTGGCTAGTAATTAAATCTGTTATTGTACCGGTCATCCGATATGATAGCGGACGTACCTACCACATACGTCTCCACGGCGATAAAGTCCCGCGCGAACGGACATCGTTTATCTTATTTTTCTCTCGGCCGACGGTCGTGCACAACGGCAGAATTTATTGTATTTCCCGGTCTTTAAAAGGCCGCAGAAACCGAGGAGGCTCGCCGCGAGGAACGTCGCGTTCATTATCTTATCGCTATTTTTTTTGACGCAACTGTCTAAATGGTCTGTCAATACTGCGACTTGATTACTCTGAAAATGTACTCGACGATGCGGCCGAGCTGTTCTTTACGTTCCCATTCGAATGCGCTGTCTCAGAAAACGTTGGGTCAACAATTTAGAACATTCAAGTCGAGAGAGATACGCTCGCTTTATGTATTTCGAACCAAAAAACAAGAAATGAACAGATAAGTTTTAAGTGCTTCTCGATATGTTTCGTCACTCCGTCCTTTTTCAGCACACACACACACACACACACACACACGTTACATCTGTTCGCTGTACTTTTTCCTCTTCTCCACGATGGCCACGAGGAATCAACGTATGTGCATATTCGAGGCAACGAAAAGTTATTTATAGTCCACCGAAATCCCCGAAGATCTTAATATTATGAGAACTTGTACACAGATACGCAGATTATGTATTTCCTCATCTAAATATACCCGGGGAAAAGAAAGATCAGGCACGAAATTTGCCCGTATGACGTATGAATATATAACCACGTATGTTTAGAAATTATATGCAAATATAATCGAAGTGAATGCTTCCGGTGCTTCTGACAGCACATGGTATCGACATTGAATTAAATGACATAACATCATTTTTTTCGTATAAACATGTATGATCATACGTGTAATCATATATATGGGCAAAATTCATGATTTCATATAAAATTATTTTTTCCCGGGAAATGTAAAGGGCAGCTCTATCACGGTTTCCCGGGGAACTATCGGGCTGGCAAACCGTTCCGACCAAGCGACTATAAAAAGATAGGGCGATTCTATCACCGCGGGACCGCGGGTGCGATAACAATATCAAATGAAATGCACTTACTTGGGGAACTGGTTACTATAACTGAGGAGGGTAACTTCGCCCAAGCCGGAGGAGAGCGATGTTATGACGACGCCCAGAATGGCGAGCCATTCAGTCGTGCTCAACGATACCAGGAGAAATCCTGCAGCGGAAAATAACACACAGGTAGCCAGTCGAGCACTGTAATTAACGAGTCGATTAATCGATTAGCATTTCGGCTAACGGGGTTGGTCCGGTCGCTGCACAACCGCGGGAAAAGGACTTACGCGATGTTCGAAGCTCCGTCGTCCCCGCGTCGTGCGGTTTTCGCGCCGGACGTGCGAGGTTTTTAAGGAAAGTGTGTGTAACATCGAGAGAGAGAGAGAGAAATGTGATTGAAGATTTCACGTTCTACATTTTGCGTCAAATTAACCATTAAACTGGTCACACTTATTTCCATGAGTGGTCGCTTCGAATAACACACGAGATATGCGAAGACATATTAATTTATCTGCGAAATATAGTTGATTTCGATCTTATGCTTATGCAATAAATAAGCGTGTGTGTTCTTTCAATCGTGTCATGACGTAAATGGATCCCGTCATTTTTGTTCATCAAACCGATGATTCTGTCTAATCGATTAACGATATGGTATCGTTTATTTAGTTATGCGCGTTAGTAAGATGAGGCATCCGAGCGTATGCGAAATCCACGCAGACGTATGAGGAATTTCGCATCACGACGGGAAAGAATCGAATGATAATCGACGACGAAGCGTTGCGTAAACGAGGAAATAAAGATATAATCTAGAGGGAAACGTTTCGCGGAAAATAATTCGCGCGTGTCGCTTCGCCAGTGCCGACACCGGTAATTGCTCATTATCGGATGAAACGGGTATATATTCCGCGGCTGTTACTCGTTCGCAGTGCTCACTGGGTTTCATTTCTCGGCAAATGATCGAATAAATCTAGAGACGCATAAGGATGTAGCGCTGGGTAAGCTGTGAAAAAGGACACTCACTGCACTAGAAAGGGCAGGAACGGTGCGGTAACCTTGATCGCTAACGCCGGTAGGATGTCCGCCAGAAGTATGGCACCGGTGGAGACCGAGTTGCACGTGCGGACTCCCGGGATGTGCGTTTCATTTTTCGCGGTGGAATTCTAAAAACGTCGGATAAATACTTTTCATTCATTTTATACCGTAGCTCTTTTTAATTTTAATTTCAACCGCCGCCGGAATTTGATTTACTCGCGTCAATCGAAATCATAATGTTTATCCTTCTCAATTAAATGTGCTCGTTGAGAAGACTTATTTGATTGAATAAATAACGAATATACATTAAAACGTAGCTTTTGTAAAGTTACATGTTGAGTAATTCGTCGACCGGCTGATTCTCACAGCTCTTTTCCCGTTTTTATGTAACGCGACTCTGGCCGTAGGCATTGGAAGGACGCCGCGGTTGCACAATACAACAGTCTCGTCCAACTTTATCGGAGACACAACTCGTTTTTTCTCAGCTGGGAATTTCAATCGGACGATACGAATCATTGAACGTACGACTGTTTTCCTCGTACTCGTTTGGGACCGACGAATTATTACGAATGACGCCACTGACCACGGGTCACTAAGTTATCCTCGGCACAGATGTTTATTTCGTTTTACCGAACTGTATTACCACATCATCAAATCCTGATAATTGAATCTATGCGAATCAAGTCGCGCACTCTCCACTTTAGAAACAATCCATTAATATTATTACCTACAAATTTTTACAAGGTTTTCCTACAAATTTATTTATCTCACACTTAGTTTTCGGTCAGATTGGCGTCATACGTACATCAACGAGACCTTAATCGATATAAGCGGATAAAAGCGAATGCTGATGGATGGGCTCGTAGAAAGCTGAACACTACCAATTGACGTGTTGTTCTACGTAAAAGGCTGACCCAAGAAGACCGCTATATTGATCATTCGTTAAATATGAGATCATTTTATTTTTGCGCTACCGCCCGATACATTGAAATTCTACCTCTAAATTAACTACAGTGAGTCGTCAAGTAATCATTTCTTTTATTTTTTTTCATGTGATATCTCTGATCTGGAATTGTCTGTCGTCAATCGTGTACAAATTACCTTACCAATTAGCTGACAACTAACCACAACCGTCCCACAAGTCAAAATGTAGCGACCTTTTAACAACACACCCGGTATGCATGTTCTCTCACACTCTGCATTGTGTTATACTTTCAAATCAGGACTGGTAAGCCTTGTATTTTTCCATTAATAAAATAGTCTAGACGCGGACCTTATTGACACATTATCGGATACTGTTCTCAATAAGTCGTGATAAAAGTCGCAGATATGTGTATCGCGTGTTTATGTAAGTCGTTGGATAGCAAACTGGCGGGATGTAGAATGAAAGGAGTTGAAAGGAGTTCTCATTAATTAACTCGAGAAAATTAAGTCCGTTGAAAATTAACTGAAAAATTCCACATCGTAAACCTCCATGATTAAAATCAGAGACACACTATCGGTGGGATATCAATTGACCGGATAATTTTTCGAAGAATACGCCAATCTCCGAGAACATATGTAAAAAGTGTCAACATTAGTTGCAAATATCTCAGCTCTCGAATGGCCGATCTTTTTCTAATTGTACTAGCAGTTAGGTAATACTTCAATGCGTACGCGGTACAAGTCTCATCGAATTCTCATTAAACTCGTTTCACCTTACGACCTCTTCGAATAACCGGGTAATCGTCAGGAGATTCGCGACAAGAGGTGAACGAGAATCGCGAAAATTTCAATTGCTCACCTGATTGCCGAACTTGGTATTGAGGATATCGTGGGCCGCGCTCAGCATCACGACGTAGCCGTAATTGTTGCACAGGCCGAGTATCCAAAAAGCGACGAGATTTCTCCATCGTGCCTTCTTCACGACCGCCTCCTCGTCGAACACGTCGTTCACGTGCGAGTCCGTAATAAAACTGTTTTTGCCCATCATGAAGACCAGTTTCAGAAAGGCGCCCTCCTTCCCTTCTATCGACCTACACCCGGCAAGCCTCTTCTCTGTTGCTCCTTCTTCCTCCTTCTTCTTCTCTCGCTCTTACCCCTTTTTCTCCCTTTCTTTCCTCTCAGTCTGCCCGTCTTTCCTTCTTCGTCTATCCTCAGACCTCCCCACCTCGCTGCTCAAAATGTCCTCCCTTTATTCCTCCCTGGGACCTAAACTGAGCACGTGCGCGCTAGCTAAATCGGTATTACGTTGAACCTCAGCAGGTCCGCTTCTCTCCCTCTTTCCTCCCCTTTGTCGATCTGTCTCTTTTTCTCTCAGACCTTCCCTTTTCCTCCTTCGCTTTTCTAGCTCTCTCGCAGCCACGAATACAGCTCGTCGTTGAACCGCCCAGGCTCCGACCTCTCGCTTCTCCTTTTGATACGCCTTTAGAGCGGATTTAATGGCTCATACGAGCTTCGAGGAACTTCTCCGACTTCTGCCACTGGAAGCCGAGGAACAATCACACGAGGATGACGCGTAACGTCGTTCGATTCCCGTTTCCGAATGGACGGTTGAAGAAAGTGATCGGCTCTGGTGAATTGAGTTAAACGGGGCATCAAGTCCTTCTTAGCAAAGTAGAATACCCGGCTGCAATTAATAATACATATTTGTGGAATGTTAAATCTATGCTGTGACCCTAAAAGAATTCTTCACTGGAGCTCTTCGGTAACAACTGCGGATGGATCGTTCGTGTAAAATGGAACACGAAGTTCTTCACAGCCTTCTATTCCTCGAGATAGAAGAGGAGCGAAGGAAGAAGCATAAAAGAAGAGCCGATCCACTCTGGCGCTCCCGCTATTAGCGGGTCGTTCATGCAACACTGAACATCAAGTTCAACGGTCTTTCTTCCGTGTAAACAAAGGATTAATGCTCTGTCTGTAAGTGCGCGTATATGTCGAATCTGCCGTTACCGCGGCACGAATCTTCCGTCGACGTTCTCTGGATCGGTATTAATCGAAAAATCCTGTCTCGGACGGGACACTCAAGGATCGCGTTTTCCGCCGAACTCGATATCCCGAGTTGACCATTTAAATCCACGATCTACGGTGTACTGGATATTATACCTTTCCCAAAGATGACGCACCTTCGCCGACGATTCCCACCTCCGGTTCCCTTCTCCCTCCACGGTTCCTCGTCAAGAACACCGACGCTACACCCTTACATGCACGCTGGGCTTCGAGAAACTTCTCTTCCACTCTTGTCTCTCTTTTTTCTTATCGGTCGTGAGCGTTGATTGCGTCCGATCGTTTCAACTTCACGTTCGAACGCGCGCTTCCTCTATTTAGAGCCGTCCCGACGCGCACAACGTCGCTTATCAATGTCAACGAAAAATTCAAATCGTCCTCTCCAAAGAAATTACTTCATTGGACGAATCGCCGGGGGATATTCGAAAGCGGTTGTACTCCTTCGGAAATTTACGACCGACGATAATTCTCGACTTCGGTCGACTGAGGTTTCGGGTGTCCGCGCGGACAGCTTCGCTCGCTCCTTTTCTACGTGTGGGCACTTAATACGTGGGTCGAGCAGATCCTTCGGAAAATTCAACATCAGGTTCCGTCAGCGAGCTGTTAATGAGAAAAACAATGTGAGCGGGATAATTGAAATTGCAGATTAGACTGCGAATCGCTAATGAGCAAGCGAAGTTAAATCAACTCCGGCTGATATGTACTTTCGGTGTTCGTTAAACGTGCGTTTCAAAATAACGCTTGCCGGATTTCATCAGTAACTATTTTACATAATAACATTGCTTTATATATATATATATATATTTATAGATCTGATATCCTTTATATATTCCGTCTGAAGACGCAACTTTTTTAAATAATATTTGCATTTATAACTGCGTGTTCTACGTATTATGTAAATGAAACACGATGATGTATAACCAGTGACCGTCATTTTTACGTTAAACACTGTCAACTATCTCGAGTTACGTTACATTAAGGTACATTTACTACATTTATTTAAGGTCGACGATATCGCACACAGTTAAGCTCGTTCGCACAACGGGAAGTGAGCAGAAATCGGCTTGTTTTATCCGTCGAATTTGCATCGCGCTATTTAATTTCTTTAACATTCGAACACGCGCAGAGAGCGCGAATAACTTAGCATATAAACACGGAATACGCATAATTTATGTAAGTAATTTCTTGTAGAATTTCAACGCCCTGTTCTTTTTTTTTTCTTCACGCGAGAGATGTTACGCGTCGTGAAATATTTCTAGAAGCGGCGTTTTCGTCACTCAAGTCGCCGGCTGTATCGTAAAAACATGAGTAAGTAAATTCAATACGCGCGATTATGATGGAAATGCATATTAAATGTGGCTGTCACGCTCCTCCGCGGATATTGGAGACAGAAACGTTAGAACGAGTTTCCTCGCTGCCTTCAAGAAATATTTCGACGATAATTTAGCCTTCCGTTCCGCATTTGACAGCCCGCAACATTCATTTCCCGAACGAACCATGTCTTACCTGAAAATACACATTATTTTCGTTTATCGAACTTTAACTCTTATCGTCGCTTTTACGTCGTGAATTTGTTCCGCTATCTGCGACATGGACGTCCACGCGTTCAACGTCACGCAATATTCGAAATACTGCGCAAAACTAAAATGGAAGTCTCAATTTCGGCGGCCAACCTACTTGATTGATCAAAAGTGAAGTAATGCAACGGATAAAGCGAACAAGCGACAAGACCCATTTCAACGTCGATCGCTCCTTTCTTTCTTCATCCCTCACCGTAATTTTCCGTTATTTCAATCCGAAACATCCTTTTTCCTCTTCTTTCCTATCAAATTCTATGACGCGTACCTCATTATCTCGAGATAATATAGACTTTCGAGCGGTTACTGCTCTCTCGTTATAACCGCTCTTATCTTCCGACGCCAAACACCGTCCCCATCAGTTTCCAAAATGATCTTGCTTCCCCGATATCAGCCCACACGCGGCGTGACGTTTATATCGCAAGCTGTTCGCGTGCTCCGAATGATCGAGCCTGCGGGGACCGGCGAATCATCGACTTCTCGACGCCGCGGATGACACGAAGCGCACTTTGAACGAGTCGGTCGAGCTTGACGACCCACCTTCGACAGTATTCAGAGCTGTGCTACGAGACGCGTTATTATTCTACCGAACGACAATGGCAATCACCATTATCGGCGCAACTGTATCGACAGATCCGCCGCGCAGTTTGCTCAACGACGTCTGTTTGGACGGATACGGTTCTGCACGCGTAAGCGTTTTCCTTCTCGGATCAACTTCGTATCATCTGCACTTCCGTCGCGCTTCCTCGCGGCAGCTCCGGTTAGCTACTACTTACCGCTGGGCAACGTCACTCGCGATATTCCTGATAATATTGCAGGAATTGTCGCGATCATAATATGCAATTTTATACACACTGCGATATAATAATAATAACCGTAATAATAAAATAATGCGTTCTCTTTTTTATTCGCAGCAGTATCCGTCGGCCTCGATTGAGTTGTAACCGACGAAATTCGCGAAACGTGAAATTGAGAATGTGAAATTGCGAGCCGTGCGATGCTGATTAAATTGGCACTAAACGCTCGCACTTATCTTGTAAGAACTGGAACTTAATCTCATAAAAGTCTCGTCTCGTATTACGCGTTTAGTGTTACTAGTTCTTGCGAAACAAGGGTTCAGTCGCGTTGACCTAGGAGCGCTCAATTCCGCGGCGACGTCTTAAATGGATTAAACCAACCCCAACGCATCTGAGCTTTCGCACTGTTTACTTTTAAGCTTCCAAGCCGATCTATTAAATTTAATAAAAACATGCACAGCCCGCGACGTGGCCAAACGTGACCCACATTAGCATCCCATGTTCAACTAAATAACGTTGAATGACGTTATCTGTCAGCTGAGGCAATTTCAATGTTATCACGAATTGTAAAACCACAACTGCTAATTGTTAATCGGAAATTGTACTAATATATTTCCGGCGTTTAATGTGATATGCTGGCGCTTGAATGCAAACTAGAACCGAATCTTCAGTACTTCAGTATTTATGATTAAGAACGATAATTAATTATTTATGTTGATCCCAGATAGCGTAATTTTGCATAGAACGAGACAGAAGCACTGGTAAAAAAATGTGTCGTCGCTAAAATGGCGTATATTGCACCAAAGGTTGATAAGGTTGGAGAATTAATTTGAATTTCGAGACGTATAGATGACACTTACCTTATATTCTTCTCCGAGTTCCAAAGAGTTCCGCCAGAAATGAGGTCAAGAGTTTCATGTACAACGACAAGTATACTGTTATCAGGCTATCACAGTAGTACGATCACATCAGCATGTAAGTAGAAAGATGCTTAATATCACAACGACAGTAGTAATTATTGAATTCTCTTGCAGCACAATATCGGAGATTTATCATTTATCAGAGAGATTGCAAAATGTGGCTCTTACAGAAAGACTCCCACCAACGGGTCGCTAGTTGAGTTCGTGTAAAATGTGGAGATAAGATGATAAGAGCGACAATCGAGACGCGTGGCCCGACCGCGACGAGATCCAACTTCGAAATAAATAGATTCTTGGCGAAATCAGCAGTTATAGTTGTCGACATAAGCGCGACCGCACGGCGGAGCCGGCAACAGCACTTCGTCTTTCTTTTGCCGGTCCCGAGAGTTCGCTATGAGGAAGGCCTCTTAGTCAGTGTCTAACCGCTGAGCTGGTTGAGGCTACTCGACCGATGCATAACGCATGAGTACATAACGCAAGATGCGAAGAGAGAGTATAGTAATAATAAAACATTTTGACCAAACGTATTGAAAGTTGTGACAAAATTGATTAAAAAGTAATCTGATAATAGAATATCGACATTTTTAGAATCGAAAAGTTTTATTTTAATTAAATAAAATAATATAAAAGTAGGTAGTGAACGATAAAAAAATGTAAAGTAGTAAGAAGAAAATTAATTCATTTCCGAAAGAATCTTTCTCATCAGGTGTCTCTGATAAAAAAAAAAAAACATCAAAAATAAATATATTAAATTTAATACGTAATGACAGAGACAAAAAATGGAACGGAATACATACAAAATATTTTGTTGCGACAACAGTATAATTGTATATCAATTTAGAATATTATCATTACTATTAATATTGCTATTATTATCATTAATATTATTATCTTCTTTCAATAATATTAAATAGAAGAATATTACTGCGCATATCTCTAGATGCTTTGTTCTAAATTTATACGGCACGACGACAGATTTATAAATTCAATTCATATTTCCTCACGATCAATATTTCGAGATAAGACGTTTGAAGGAATAAACGTTTCTATTTGTTTCTTTTTTTCGAAAAAACACACATTGATTAGATTAGTATTTAACGATTATTTTAAATGGAACATGCTCGACAGAGATAGAGATTAGTGTCAGTAACGTGACGCTTCAGAGAAAATTGATAACTCGAAGATGAGACGATGAGGTGCATCGTATGCGTCTGGAAGAAAGACAAGGTTTCTTTGTTTCGGATAAAACCGTATACTTTTAAAGCAAGGTCCGACCGTAAGGTTTCAACATGAAGTTCGACATTTACGTCTTACGTGGAACGCGCAGCAAAGTAATTGCCGGTGACGGAACGGAGCAGTTCGCAGAATCGCGCGTTTTCGCGTCGTTGGTATGATCGAGCAGTATCAACGCCGGCATTGCGATATTGCCAATTCAATGACACTTCCTAGAGGGAGAAGAGGGTCAAGGTGCCACGAGGAACCTTTGGTTGACACGCGTGCGACATTCTGTGCGCGTCAATGTCGCGGCTAATATACATTCCGCGAGCATAATACGCTATCTTCCTTCTTCGTCCGAGTTTGTCACGCAATGTTGGCTCATCCTTATCGAATATGATAACCGTTAATCGGCAGAATCGATGAATAGATCGAGGGACGCACGCGAGGAGTTGCAGTGGTGCAATACTGGCGATTTCACGCTCGTAGCTTTTATTTTATTTACAATCTTCCCGAGGAGTGCGGTGTACGCAATGTATATAAGTCGCGCGTCTGGACACCCGATAACCTTGGTATCTTTCCGTAATTATTGTGTAATTTGCGGCTGACCTCCGAAAGTGGCGTAATACAAATTGCGCAATCGACGTTGTTTTAGACAAGCGTGCGTACCCTTGTGCGTGCCGTATTTAAATCAAACATGTAAACTTCTCTAAACTTCGCATCACTAAGATAAAGATAGCGCGAACGAAAAGTGGCGCAGGCGCTTTGATAGACTGCTTTGTAAACAGAGCGAGAAATATAATTCGAAGGATATCGGTTAGTATTTGATAAAATTGTGAAAGTATCGATTGACCTAAGTTTTACATTAATTAAACTTCGAAATATAATATTCTTTTAACCCCTTGACATACAAATAAAACGGTATTTAATGCGTCCGAAAAATACTATTTAATTTTGCTCAATGAACAGTTATGTGCAAGCTTGTGAAACAATTGAATAATCACAAGTGAAATAATTGAATAATCTAATAATATACTGCACGGCGTCACCGGAGACAGTTCTTGACGTCTCGGAGACGTCAAAGTCTACAATGGTACATGAAATGAATGACGTCTACACGAAATGAATAGTCTACATGAATCTTAATAATACTTCGATCCAGATTACGCGCATGTACTTTGACGTATCGTGAAAATCTACGGCCTTTTTCGATAAGATTATCAAAGTTGACAGTGATTTAACGTGACACAAATCTCGAGAGCAATTGTTAAAATGATGTTTGCTCTCGCGCTTGTTTGCGTTATTTGTTCTTAGCTCTTTTTAGCTCGAAGATATCGTGCGCTAAATACCAACGACGTCGAGACAATAATAATAAAGGTCCGCAAAAAGCGACACGTTGAACAATGTGTTTCAACGTAGAGAAGTCACGAGGATATTTTGATTAAAGTAAATCCGCTCGTCTCGCGGTTTATTGGAGAAACATGAAGAGCCCTTAAACTCAGGATTAAAGTACATTTCCAGATATATTTGGATTGTCAAACTTTTAACGGTGGACGGTGTCATCTCGAATTCGATACGTTCTATTTCAGAGATACGCCGATCGCAAATCGTCGCATTTCGATGCTAAACGGTAAACATATTTTTGTTTCTACCTATTTCGCGTATGTATGTACATATAAGTTTACCTACATCATACTGTTATGATTCACAGCCGTGCTGACAAGCTTGTCATCGAATACGGATCGATTAGTAAACACCGAATTGTCTCGACAATCGTGTTTCTCGGCTCGTGTCGTGGGACATGTCGGTTATCGAATCGCTGCTGAATCCTCCTCTTCGCAAAGCCTCGGACAATGTCTGCCGGTTTTGCCAGAAAACATTCTGCTGCACGAAATGCCGCAATCGCCACGTCGGCAAGGTGCACCCGAATCTGAACGCGGACTGTGCCCTGTGCGCCTCGAAGACGCTACCGATGAGACAGTTCGAGGCTGAGAAGTTGCTGTGGGAGAATAAGAAACTATTGTCTCACATTGCGGACAGGCATCTGCCGTTGCGTTGTGTCCTGTGCGAAAATCTGTTCGAGACCAGCGAGGATCTCAAGTCCGTCGGTAAACAGTGACTGTCTTATGTCTGAAGTCTAAAAAGAATCGTTCTGTTTTTAATTGATGACGAACCGCTGTATAAAAAAAAAAACTAAAAGAAGCGATAATTTAAACAAAGATTCAGGATGCAGAGTTTTGTCTTAAAATGACAATTCAACCGTGCTCTGCTGAGACCATTGAGAAAAATTCAATTCCTCACTCGGGGCGCAACAACGCTCGCTTTCAGATTCTCCCGCGCGGTGAATGCACGTTCATTTCGAATTCTCGGCCGGACTTTTCCAGGTGCGTGCAAGTGGCACTCCGAGCATCGTCGGGCGCTGACAAACGAGAAGTTGCTGTGGACACCTACGCCAACGAACTTCGAGGCGAAGCTGAGGCGTATCGTGAGCGACATCAAGTACAACAACAGCCACAGGTCGTTCGCGCAGCTCGAGATCTACCGCAACACCAGCACACCGATGTTCGTCAGCCAGAAGAACGGCTTCGAGTACTACACGCCGTGCGCGCCGAATTTCAGCCTGAAGACGCCGAATTCGCTGTCGATCGCGCAGAGCAACGCGACCTCGAAGATTCAACGGTCGCAGACCAGCAACGGCGACATCAAGTTTTTCAGCTTCTCCCCGAGCGCAGTGGGAGACGAAGGGAGGACGCCCTTCAGGAGCAGCGTTGACGAGCAGTTCCCCCGAAATAATACCGGCCGGAAGCTGAACATCAAGGAGTCAAACGAGATCGTGTCCGACGACGAAGCCAAGGGGGTGGCTTCTTCGTACGACGATTACACCACATCTCCCGTGGACATGAATCTGACGGACGTCCAGTGCAATCAGGAACGTACGCCGAAGCAGAACGTCGGGAGCCACGAGGAGTCGGGCAGAGTGTCGGACGTGGTGAAGAGAGTGAGGTTCTCCGATCAGTACGAAACTCTGCCGCCGGAATTCGGCCATCCGGTGAAGAATAGCTTGAATACGACGGAGGACGAGGATGTGTTTCACGACGCCCACGATGTATCGGGCGTAAAGGACACGAACACGCGGGATACAGGGAACGCGAAGGACGTGAACGTCACGAGCGACACGAAGAGCAGCACAGAGGATACGGAAGAGAAGGAGAAGAAAGATATTAAAGAAAAGGATACGAAGGAGGAGAGGAAGGAGAACGTGGAGGATGTGAAGGATACGAGAGATGATCAAGTCGATAATAAAGAACGCTCCTTGGTACAGTCCTCGAAAGACTCCTCGAACAACACGCAGGTCGACATCTCCCAGGAAAACAAGCAGAACGCGGAGAAGGAGAATCAGGCTGTCGAAGCGTTGCCCAACCTTGGCGTATCGACCATGACGCAGAAAGGTAACTCCAGGGTGCTGATGATGGTGCTGGTGGAAAACAACTCGAACAGCCCCGATCTGATGCCTCTGATCAATTCTGGTCTGAAAAAATTAGAGGAGCAGATCGCATCGCCATCTCCGAGTACGTCTGAGTTGCCGAATGTTGCCGACACGACCGGCTACACCAGGAGGTCCACCACGAAAATGGAGATGAGTGTTTTCAGCGTCGAGAGTTACTCTAACGATAATAACGCGGAGATGATGGCGGATCATCCGCAAGTGGAGCCAACTTTCCCCGTGTCGTCCGTAGAAGATCAAAGAAGTGGCAACGGCGGAATCCTGTCGGTCCTTACGCAAGCTGTGAGATTAGCCTTCCGAAACTTGTCCGGTCAGTAAACATTAAGAAAGTTCCCGTTGAATTCTTTCATTTCCAATATTTATAATAACGCATAATTAGGATCGAAATGGAGAAACTACGCAGAGAGATATATTTATTGTTTATTCTACGCCTCAAAACATAAGTTCGTTCGAATTAAAGAAATTTTATGAAATCCAAAGAAATCTTGTCCTCCGTGTGTGAATGAATGAAAATTTGGTAATATATTCGATAATAATTAAAAGACTGGGGTTCGTTGGTTGTTCGTAGTTTTGAAAAGCTTAATATTCGAGGCATAATTTCAGGTGTAACTTCCAGCAGTACCGAAAACTCTGAAGCGCTTCGACAACGACAAATCATCGAGGATGCGATATCCTTGCCAGAAACAGGTACCCAGTGTAGTCTCGGTAACAACACTGAGATCCGTTATGGCAAACGGACTCGCGACGTTAACGAGGCATCTTCATGGGTGGGTTCTGTTTCTCTTCCGGACATCAGAAGCCCCTTGCCAAAGCGCAAAAGAGGATGGTACAAGATCAAGGGACGACGACCGATCCACAGCGCTGACCGAGTAACGTCACCTAGAGGAGTCTCCTCGGAAACTCAAATCTTCAGTCAAGGATCATTGACAGTGGGTGACACGATCCTGCCGCTTCCTGCCAGAGCTCATCCAGAAGCTTCACTCACACCGCCTGAATAACGATTCTTTTTCCTTTTCCTTTTTTTATATTTAAAGAATAAAAATAAGAATTATTGTATGAAAAACAACAGAATTTTCAATCACGATGACTTTTATTGTAAAAATTATTGACGAGAATTTATGATAAAATTCTTCTTTTGAAAAAACAACTTTTTTTAGAGAAGAGCTTCACTATACATTTTTATTAATAGCTTTTATTTAAAGAATTATTTTATAAATTAAAGAAGATTACCCAAGTGCAATAGTATATATCATATTAAACATATATTTTATATAAACATATTTAATATATGTATAGATTAAATATATACATGTATGATAAATATGTTTACATAAAGATGTCTTCAGAAGATGATATTAAATTTTATTAAACAAATTACATCAATTTTATATATATATATATGCATTTTTCATTATATTAGTAATAAAGGCAACTTGGAAAATATATTGCTTTTTCGTTTTATTTTTCACACTATTCATAAAGAGAAATGAAAAACGTAAATCCTGACTCAAATTATATATTAAAAAGTGGAAATCCAAGCAGGATAAGCTTTAAGGAAGTTCAAACGAAGTATGTGCATACAAAGGCTGTACTTTCGGCAAAGTTTAATAATAAAATCGAACAATATTGAATTTAAAAGCTATTCAACATAAGAATTAATTTAATTTCAAAATATCGAGAAGACAATCGATCCTTCAATAGAATCGAACGTCGATTGATCGATTATCGCATCTCTATTTTCACTCGCAGCGCCACCGATTGCTAAGTGGTACTGGGGACGAACCTTTGAGTCTCCTGAACGAATTATTGAGAGAGAAAGAGGGAAAGAAAGAGAGAGAGAGAGATCAGCTACTATTAAGTGTAAGGTTATGTAGCACATAGTGTACGAGTAGCCATTCTTGATATCGTTAAAATAAATTAGTGATTTTTATAGTAAATAAAAAAAGGGTAAGTCACACAATATATAAACGTAATCAGGACCTACATGCACCTATTTTGTCATATCTATTGGCATTTTCGTCACATCCTCACATAATATACGAGTATACATTTGTTCCAGATTACAGTAACAACCTTAAAATGTCCTCGTGGAAGAAAGCCGCAAAGGCAGGTCAAAAGACTCACCGGGAACGTCACCAGCCGGAGGAACGCAAGCACCTGGGCTTGCTGGAAAAGAAGAAGGACTATGTCGCCAGGGCTAAGGATTTTCAAGAGAAGCAGGCAACGATCAAGCTTTTGCGAAAGCGTGCGCTCAACAAGAATCCAGATGAGTTCTATTTTCACATGATCAATTCCAAGCTGGTGAATGGCGTTCACCGAGAACAGAAAGAAGCCGAACACACGCCTGAGCAGATTAAGTTAATGGAATCACAGGATATCAAATATATCAGGTACAAGAGGCACATCGAGTCAAGGAAGATAAACAAGTTGCAGAGCCAGATGCACATGATCGACGCAGCTAACGAGACGCAGAACCAGCATATCTTCTTTGTGGATGATGACGAGGAGATGAAGAATTTCAACCTGGCCAAGAGACTGGACACTCATCCTGCATTGATATCCAGAAGAATCAATCGACCGAAGATGAGCCAACTGAACCAGTTGAAGCTGCCAGATATAGATGAGAAGACTGTGGCTAAGCTCCGGCAAAAGAATCATATGGCTTACACGGAACTCTCCAAGAGAATCGCGAGGGAACGTGAATTAACAATTGTACAAGATAAGTTGGAAATGCGTATTAAACTGAAGGATAAAAAAATTACAAAACCGAAATGTTTGAAGCCTAATACAAAAACTTCTGCTCCTATTTATAAATGGAAGTACGAAAGAAAACGATAACTTGTACATGCTGTGTGTGTATGTGTGTGTGTGTGTGTGCCTAAAATTGCATTTTGTAATTTTTATTATCATTACATGTTATTAAAGAGAATGAATATAAATTTGATTTTAGAAGCGTTGACTAAAAATATGTATGAATATTTATTCATACATTAATCTTTTCTATTATTTCTATGACTCCTGATATCCTTTTAATTATAATATCGGGAATCGATCGATAGTAAAAATTTGCATTTCTTGATTTTATGATTGTAGGAAGAACTATTTATCTATTTTTACTCATATCCATTTTTATTAATATACATATACTTATATATTTTATAATGAACACAATATAAATGTGAATACATTACTAGTATAAAAATATAGACAGTTGATATATAAAGAAATGTTATCATCGCTTAAAATTCAATTAAAAATGCGAGATGCACAGTCTACTACTATTTCTTCTCTTATTTTATATTCGTTATTATTTCTAACTTATTGCATTATTCTCAATATTTCATATTCCCATTAAATTTATCATTTATCTGTCGTTCCTTTTTATACCCACAATCATCTGTTTAATCGATGGCTGTCTGCTCCGTTTGCCCGGAACTCATTTCAGTCATTCCATTCGCTTGCCCTGTCATTCCGGCTGCTCCCACGGAACTTGCTTCCGGCATTGCCATAGTCATCATTTGATTTGTCATTGATTCCGTCATCGACGTTCTTCCGGTAAGCCCGTTTCCCGTTAGGGGTACTCCTTCGTGTTGTGTATCTGTCATTCTCGGTGTGATATCTGTCATTGATATCATTGGCAATTCCGTAGATACGTTCGTGCAACCGTAATTGATCTGCCAGAGATGTTTCTTGGAGTAAATGTCCAGACGAAGGCAAGCCGTGATGGATCTGCGCAGAGAGGATGATGATTTTAATAAAAATTGCAAGCCGAATTCGACAAATAAATGTCCAGATAGAAGCAGACTATGATAAATTTGTCAAACAGAATCATACAAATTGCAAATTATTAGAGGATTCATTTGGAAATCCTTGAACTCCATTTTATCTGTTACTATTACCAAACGTACAAAGTTACTTTAGCAACAATTTTTATTATTGTACATCCACATACTTGGAAAATCGATTGAGCTCCAAAATGTTGACACACGCGGTCGAGAAAAGGCAACCAGGAATATACATGCAAAACTGAAATGCTTTGTAATCTGTGAGACAATCAAATCGATGTGAATGACAGATTGATTACAAGTGCATAATAAAATTATCACAGTTCTTTATCGAGATTATTTTTAATTGGAAGTGCTCACTTGTGATGGTTCTGGTATTGATTGTGTCTGAACTCAACGCGACGTCTACGTTCAAGCCGTTTCTCTGATATGTAAAATTCACACACACTGCAACGTAAGAGGCAAAATATTTCACTCGTCTGTTTTAATATGTGATAAACTGTGATTGTGTGATTTGAAAAACTTACGATTCTTCTCCCTCTTAGTATACAGAATAATCACGCTCTGACAGCAGGAGCAGGAAAAGGACATCGGGCAGTTGCATAAACTTTGAGTGACAGACACTGTTCTATAAATCAGAAATCCCCTTGCTACAGCATTGCCTACGAAATATTCGACTCATCAGAAACTCAGAAATTTTCGTATAAGAAATATAAGAATTATATGTCATACGTTAAAATAAATAAAAAAAACTCAAAGCGCACTTAAAGCGCGTATAATAACCACTGGAAAGATATAAAAAAGATATTTTCTCGATTGATATTATTATCATAAGTCGAACGTTATAAATAACTATTTTCAGAGTTAAACATAACTATTAGCACTAACTTCCGTTAATAGCGATAGCCCCGCACAATCGTATCAAGACGAGGATACAGAAGTTATTACACAAGTTCATTCTTGTGAATTACGTTTACTATGAATCGTACTTTTAAAGTTAAACTTGAGTAAACAGATACATGCAAAATGCTGACGATTAATTTAACTATCGGCTTCCAATGACGCCCCGACTCGTACTAAACGCTTTCTGCTTTTCCACGCTCTGTTCGACGTTGCAGGAAGGGATACAATTACCAGCTATTATATCGTGGACCTTTAGAAAATACCCGGAACGTTTTTGTCCTCTCTCGAATTATATACGAGCGTGAAATTTACCGTTATATTCCTGTGTATCTAAAGTATATCACATACAAATTTATGTGTGCGTGTGTGTGCCACATATTTTTTCATTGACCGTAAATTGCCTTCGTAAAACGTTACATTTAAAAAACATATAATTTAATAAACGATAATAAAGTTGAGAAAAAGAAACTTGGTTTTCAGACATCTCACCATTTCTCACTTATGCGATTTTCCATAAAAATTTCCCCATTAAAATTTAAAACTTGATATCCAATTGACCGATTTATATAATTGAGCATTAATACAATTAAAAATACCTATTATCGTTTAATATTAATAGCGCACAATGCGCATATAAATATATAATACATATAAATATATAATTCTGATCTTAATATTAAAGGTAAAAGTAATTATTTGGTCACGAAAATGATAATCATATGAAGCAATAATATAAATAATAATATGATTATTACATTAATAGTATGATTATTATATATATTTATTTAAATAATAATAATAATAATAATAAAACAATAATAAAACACGTTTTCATGGCACTCAAATTATACAATTAAATAACACTTTCAACCGTCAGCATCGTCGACTTTCGAGAAACATTCTCAGAACAAATCATCGTCGTCGTCGTCGTCATCATCGTCGTCGTCGTCGTCATCGTCATCTTCATCGTTATAATCATCGTCGTCAACATCTTCTGGAAAAAATTCTACTTGACCCGCTGGCAAACCGCCACCGTCTTCCGGCTTTAGAAGGGCTAATCCGTTCGCGCCAAATCTTAGACAATCGAATCCAACCTGTGAAAACAAATAGACATTTATTATTATTATTATTATTATTATACGGGATTGCGTGATGTGCTCGGGTGAATCTTCTGTTCTTAAGATGATCTAACAAATTGCACATTTTTCCATTTGCAAATCATTTTAAAGGAAAACGAGAAAGCACAAAGAAAACATTCTTTGTTTCTCGCCTTCTAAAAATTACAAAATTGCGCATGAATAATTTGCAAGCATAAAATGCATATGGTAAAATGTGTATGTGTTTTATTTGTATTGATTAATTATAGAACACACGTCATCGGTAATATTTTTCACCGTGAATCTTGTTCTAAAAATCCGAACTCGAACCTTGAACAACGTGGAATCCTGAAACTTGCCCTCCATATTCACGCACAAATGAATATTTCTGCCTTGGAAATATATATTATAGAACCTGACGCACGCTCTGATAAACGGTATCCTTGGAACAGGAACACACACCGGTCTAGGATTTTTCCCTGTAGAGCCGACAAGTCGAATTAAACAAAATTCTCTTAGTATTCGGTCAAATACCCAATTAAATATTTCCTTTATCTTAGAATAACGAATAAAAATGTTTAATGCTACAACTGCTGAAAAGAAAACATTCGATTTAAACTGACACGACGCATAACATGTTAAGTATAGAAAAAATCGTTTTTTATTTGTGTAAATCGTTTAATTAAATAAAATTCATTGTCTGCACTTGCCACTTACCCGAAATTGTCCTCGTATAAAGGATCCTGTTGTTCATCAGGATGTTGGCGGTGAAGCTGAACTCATCGGGGTCGTACGTGACGTTCACACAGGCCTTCTGCTTCCACGTGTCGTATAAGATTCTTGAGCAACATCCGCAGACGCCGCCGAAGCACTGACAACGTCCCTGTCTGGTCGCAGTGACCGTGCTATTTTCCGTTCCTGAAGAAGCTGACGTTTGCCTCAACAATGCCTTTAGGTTCTCCAAGTTCTCCTGCGACATCGGAGGTCCTTCGATCTCGCTGCTCCTTCCTGTCGTGACATCCTCGTAATTCCTTATTTCCGTGAGCGAGCTCGACTCGTCGAGGGCGATGATCAGCGGCAACAGCAGCCAACAGATGGCCTTCATCCTGTGTCCTTGATCTTGCTCAGCGTTCAATCGAGGCGAGGAGACATTTTCTCGAGATATGCTCCTCGCCGAGCGATCGAAACTCGACTGGCCGGTTAACGGACATTCCAGGCTGACCCCGTTTTATGGTGAAATTTAGGCTTGGCCGCAAACTGCTCGCTCGTATTTCGTGATTAACTAGAACTCGTCGTCGAGGAAGCAGAAGCGCTCTCACAAAACGCTCACGTGTCTATCGATGATGATTAAAAACACACGCACTCGTTTCATACGCGCCGAATTCGGTAAGTTCGATCGTTAATTGAGAATGAAATTGATCAATTAAATATGCTTGTTCATTCATATATTGATATCAATGTACATATAAATTAATATTAATGTAAAACTCTTCGAAACGGTGTCTACCGATGAAATAAAAGAAAGAAACGACGCTTAATGATAGATACGTAACACGATAGAGAAGAGTAATACGCCAATTTAATATAAACAACGATTTTTGTATGCGTCAGACGTGATCTACAGAATATTTCGGGATGTCCAAAGGCCATTCGTGTACAACAGGTGATACTTACGTTCTAAGCTCGCTCTAATAATTATACACACATATGTGGTACTTAAATATAATCCATAAAACTATAAGTATAAAACTATTATATTATAATATCAACTCTAAGACGTGTAATTGTGTGGCCGACATAAAAGTCACAGCTTTAGTTGACCGATGTTGGCCTCCTCTTCGGGAGTTAAGCCGGAAGTGTGATTGTTCGGGAACACGGGATCATGCTCGAAGTCCACGTCGTCGTACACTTCGGGCTCGCTCGCTTCGGACTGCGCTTGAAGAACGGCGTTGCTGCCGTCTTGCGGCTTCGTCCAAGAGATACCGTCCAGTCCAATCTTGACGCAATTAAAATGCAGGACCAAAATCGGCCAGTTGACCACGCGTGTCTCGAAGTCGATGCACGCGTGAAGATTGCTCCCGGGTGTGTAGATGTCGAAGAAGCGTACGCAGAAATTGATGATGGGAAGATAGGAAAAGGGCACGCAGAGAGGCGGCGGATTTTTGGCTGCGAATCAATTCATTAAAAGAATTACGATATTATATAAATTACATGTAAATTACAATTCGTACAAGAATGTAAATTTAACCGTCCGAAAGTTTGTTGTTGTTCACACATTTCGAGATCTCGGTGAATTAACTTTTCCTCCCGCCGTAGAACGCATATCCATTCAATTTTATTGAATGGTAAAATTGAAAAGATATTATTCTTTTTTTCAGTGAAATAAAAAAATAATTTTAGATCGTCAGAAAAGGGAACAAAAATGGTTTGAGCAAAATCGCTCACCGGACAAAGAGTACGCAAAAACCTCCCTCTCGTTCATCATGATTGCGACCTTGATGGAGAACTCGTCGGGGTCATAGGTGAAATTGGTGCAGGTACGACGATTGAAGTTGATGGCGGTTAAGTTGATGCCGGTGCAACAGGCGCACGTAAGACCTAAGCAGTTGCATCCTAAGCCGCGAAAAGAGATCCTGGCGTTGGTTAGAGGATGTCGACCGGTGTTTTCCAATTCACCCTTCAATCCCGTTTGTGTGGCCAGATTGTAATACACCATGTTGAATTGGGCTAAATCTGATAAGAGAGATAACGACGTCACGTGTCACTTTATATAATAATTTGTTGATCCTTATGTAAGTCATTTCAATACCGATATTAATATTTTGCTTTATTATGATATAATTGCTTATATTCATTTACTAAAAGAACGACACTTTTAGTTTTAATTTCCTGTTCTATTCGTTCTATTCGTTTGCAATAAAGAAAAGTTTTCACCAAACGTAAATTTCTTCAAATGTTCTTGCTTTACTGGCAAATGACTTTGCTGCTAATCTTCGTGATAATGCTCGGATTATCGAAATATTAATCATGAGGATATGACTCGACTGTACGTAATATCATTCTTACCGATATGGTCGATGCCCGCCGCAACGACATCTTGAATCGCCAAGATCAGGAGAGACGCGCAAAACCATCTGAATAACATGTTGATATGATTGTACAACCTTCGTGCTTCGCCGCCCACGGTAGACTGAAATTTGGCGCACGTTGGACCAAGCCGCAGACGCGCCGGATTCATTAATTATGCATAAACTTTCCATAGAAAGCAAGATCAACATGCTCGATTTTATGGTCGCGATTTTATAGGCGCGATTTAATAGTCGCGATTAAATAATAGTCTGAACTCGAAACTGGAAATCAGTCTATCAGACAATCACGAAATCTGAATATCATTATCACGTAAATATTTATCTCAAAATGCAGCGTTTTAGGTTGTGTCTTTCGCAAAGTGGTATTTTGAAGAATATTGTAAGATTCACGTTACGTTTATAACGCGGCAAAATGATGTGGTAATTATGTAATTATTCTTACAATAATTATTTCTACCGTATCAAAATATATATATTATGCTGAATTTATATATTGTTATATACAAAAGTGTCGTTTTTTTAGTAAATGAATGTAAGCAATTATATCATAATAAAAAAAAAAAATTAATATCGGTATTGAAATGACTTATGTAAGGATTAGCAAATTACTATATAAGGTGACACATGACGTTGTTATCTCTCTTATCAGATGTAGCCAAATACAACATGGTGTACTATAATCTGGTCACACAAACGGGACTGAAGGATAAATTGGAAGACACCGGTCGACATTCTCTAACCAACGCCGTTATATTGTGAATTATATCATGCTGAATTTTTTTTTTAATTATGTACGACGTGTATATAGCGCAATAATGCTTTAATTGCCGATAAATTGATTTAAGTTGATGTCACGTTTAACAAATCGTCAGCGACATTACATTAAAAATTTGAACAATAAATGAACAGTGAGAATAATTGACTTCAACGGCACTTAGTATAAGTTACATTTATTCAGTTTACTTAATTACAACGTCAATAAATAACTTAAATACACACACACATATATATATATATAAATTATAAATATTCATTTGCTCTTAACAAATAACGTTAAACTAATCGAATTTATTATGGCTGAGGTCACGAACGATTCATGTACAAGTCTTCCTCGCGAATAGCGACCCTCAACGAGCGAATCTTCGCGTTTTACGTAATAATCTCGTCGTCGCGCGATCCTATTTAAACTATTCCTTTTTTCCTCTCCTCCAAAAGACGTTTCTCAATCTCTATTAAATCTTGCGTCAGTCTCCACAATACTTAATAAATACACCATTAACCACTTAAAAAAATGATAACATAATCAACGTTAAACAAAAAACTGCCTTTTCAACGGTAACATTATATATATATAAATATATATATATATATAACAGCTGTCTAAAATAAATAAATAAATAAACTGACAATTATTGTAAAATTACAAGTGTTCGTTTAACAGATAATTAAGGTCATGACTATTCGTCGCGAAATTACCGAGAGACGGGAGGCTCTCGCAATTTTAAAAAGATACATCACACTGTCACACAATTATACCAATATCCATTGTATCTTCAAACGAGCACTCCTTTAACCCGACGAGACTCTTCGGGTCCCGCCAGGACGAGTGGATCCGCGAGACCAGACAAAGAGACGACTATTCCCGATTTCCTCGACTTCCACTTATCCTACTGACTGGGGCATAGGTCTGTACACTTCTTAAAGCCTCGTGATCTTGCTCTGACGATTTCCTCCGGGATGCCTCTTCCTGGCCAAGAATCCGAGACTGTAGTCATACTCGTTGGACCCGTTCGTCGTGTCGCCTTTGTTCTTAGAGTTTTTTCCGCTACCCATAATAGCAGTCAGCATCGCTTCTTCCTCTTCGTCATCGTCGTCGTCATCCAGATCGGAGAGATCCTCCGCCTTCTCATCCTCGTCGTCGAACTCCTCGTGCTTCTCATCGTCCTCGTGCTTATCCTCGTCCTCTTCGTCTTCATCATCCTTGTCATACTCGTCGTCGAGAACCTCATCGTCGTCGTCATCGTCGTCCAAGATATCATCCTCGTCATCATCGTCGTCGTCGTCGTCGTCTTCATCGTCTTCATCTTTGATAGGTTTCTTCGCCGGCTTCTCGGGCTCATCGATCGCGTTGATGCTCGTCGATGTTACTGTAGGTTTCTTTTTGTTTCCGACGACGCCCTTCTTCACTTTGTTCGTTTGCGGGAGTTGCCCGACTTTATCGGGTTTCGCGTAGAACACGATTTGGTTAGAGGCTTCCGTGACTTCCTCCTCTTGGTTCTCATTGTTGGTATCTTCGTTATCGAGAGTTTCCGTCTCCCCTTCTTCCTCTTCGAGCTTGGTGTCGTCCTGAGTACCGTTTTCTTCGTGTTCTCCGTTGTTGCTCGGTTCCGCCAGCACGTTATTGCCGCTAGTGGTCAGCTCGTAATCCTCCAATGGTATGGGAGTGGTCGGCCTCGTTAGAATCGGTATGGTGAACTGCAACAATGGCGCCACGGTGGTAACCTTAGGTCTCTTCGTCGTGGTATCGTCGTCACCGGTAAAGATATCTAAGAGAGCGCCGAGGCCTAACAGATCATCGTCATCGTCCTCCTCGTCCACCTCTTGGGCGTCATCGACCCCCGAGGCGTTCGGAACCGAATTCAAGGAAGGTCTATCGTCCTCGTCGTCTTCATCGTCGTCGTCGTCGTCGTCATCGTCGTCCGCACCGAGCCCGAAGAAATCGTCGTCGTCCTCCTCCTCTGAGGTGGATTCCGCCTCAACAACGGGAAGAGGTTCGGCTGGCCGAAGCTTCAGACCGTCCGGGCCAAATCTGGAATTCAAAGTGAGATTACGCGGTACTGTCCTTGAGTAATATCTTAACTAACATTTCAAAGCCTCTTCAGTCTTCAATAAGGGATGATAATTTACGTAGACTAACAAAATTATAACATGCAACTAGGTAGTTCTTATATATAGTTTAACCGATAAATACCTGAAGCAACTGACGCGAAGACTAGCTTCCAGTTCAGTAGCCGACTGTAGTTCTAGGCCGAGGCAAGCTTTGAAGTGATTCTTTGCGTCACGTTGGATGGAGTAGATCCTACCGCAAAATTTAGTGAAACCGCCCGGCAACGGCACGCATACAGGCCTCGGACTCTTTCCTGAAAGTCAGAATATTTGTTGCAGAACAAACTCAATAATTCAGACTCGAAGCTACGTTGCTAAAACGTTTGAAAGTAAATTGGTAAATTTGGGATAAATGGTATAAAATACTCGACGACGCGAATATATCATTCGAAGTATCTTGAATCTGTCATCTGTCGTAATAATTAATATCCAGAATCAATCCGGTGATCTTATCGAGTCGAAGTAATCGATCACGGTTAGAAGATACCATAATCCGCGTTTCTTTCATCACCGTCTTCTGCGTGTTTACAACTTGTTACGTAAATTACAAGATACATCCGTCGAAAGTATCATTTCGTAGATATATATATAATTTCCATCCAATTAAATCTACACGTAGAATCCCGTAATAAATAAATAATTCATGAGAAATATCGATTATATATTGCAACGAGGTAATCGGTGAAAGTGGCGGAGGGGAGAACTGTTAATCGTTACCGTTAACCGAGTGTGTGTTTACCGTTAACCATCGTGCTCGTTAATATGTTGTCGCCGAAGCTCAACTGCATGGCCAAATTGTCACCCTGAAGATACTGCAGCGAGGCGCAGCCTAGAATTTCAAATACGAAGGCTCTGTTAATCGAATTACGAAGGAAAAAATTGCACGTTATTCCTCACAACATCCTTTACAATGATTCTCCATTGAATATCCTTGCGTGTGTAAAAATTCTGTAATACTACATATCAAATATATGAAATTACAACCAAATTATAATCAAATATATATATATGAAATTATAACGTCATATATAAGAGAGATACAATAAGTATTGATCAGCGGAAGATGATAAGGTAAGAGAATAAGATATAACGCGATAAGACAACAAACGCAAATCCCGTCATTGTTCACCGTTGCACTTTCATTTTTCGTGCACAATTGCATCGCATTGATAATTACCCGGTCCTTTCAACTGCACGACCGGTATGTGAAAGTCCCGGCAGCAGTTGCAAATGTTCTCGTTGCAGGTGCAATATCGATTCACGCTGTCGGTCGCCTGTTTCAGGGACATCGTCGACAGGCTCATGTCACTCTGCTTCGAATTATCCACGGTGCGCACCACGCGACGATGCGCCACCTCATTGCGATCTGGAAATAATTGTATGTACGATTTTAATCAAAGTAATCCGGAAGTTTTGTAATTTTTTCATCAGATCACTGTGATTTTCACTGAAACAAGGGATAATTAAAAGCTCGATATGTTTTCAATTTACCACTATATTATTATTGTTTTATAATATTTATTCTTCTTACCGATTACTCGGCCGTACGCCGCGAAAGCCACCAACAAAAGGATCAGCAACAACTCGAAAATCGTCGACAGTCGCATCCTTTCGGGTGTTCTGGAAACAATGCCAAGAAGACGATGTCACGCTGGTGGTAAACGAGTCGTGAACGAAGTATGTGACGGCACGCACGTTCCAGTCTCATTATGGCCTCTTTTGAGTTAACTCCGATAATGGACACGGTAAAAAGAACACGTCGTTGTTGTAAAACGACTCGGATTTAGAACGCGCGTGCCAAAGTATAATACAACATTGCAAGTCGCGCAAGATGCGCTGAATTAGCGAGAAATGTTATTCTCACGTCGTATAACTAATTCGTCATCGAGCGACATAACGTCGTACTCTGAAACCACCAGATATTTTTCTTTTTAAGCATCGATTTCCCGATCAACTGGGAATCAAATGTATAACTATATATCTATAATTGATTTTGTAATTCTGGGACGACCCATTTAAACAAGATAACATTGGTCACATTGCGGCTGCAACGAGGCCCGCTCGCGCGGATGCGCTATAAATCTACCGCTACTAATTTTTTTGGTTCAACTTACTCGAAAACCCACGACCGGTTTCCCCTCGATCTCGAGGGGAGTTGTTCATTTCCACGAGAGACGAGGGGAAACGAATTCTCTTCCGGTTTCAGGCGCGAGCTCTTGGCGACCGGTTGACCTAAATCCCGGTCACGGTCAAAGACGTCGGAGAGGCGCTGCTACTCGAGACGATGGTGGACTTTTAGTGGCACGATCGCCGCGTGTTTCTACCGCGAGACACCGTCGTGTCACCGTTATAAAACCGCGTTCGTACACGGAGGTGCTGGATACGGTCAGAACGACACTTCCACATGTCGCTCGCGACGTGTCGACCGACTGATCGAAGAAACGAACGAATGAATGACGGAGGTGATCAGTGCGGAAAAATTGGTCCAAAGCGTGGTATGCGATCTGTCGGACACTCTCCGAGACTCGGTGTGCGTGACATTCCGATTGATTTAATTTAATTAACTAATCCTCTCACGACGGGTATTTAACATGCAAATAAATAATATGTGCAAATATATATATATATATATATATGCGTATTGAATTTCGATTTTGAATCAGACGTTAAATTTTGACATTTGACTCGATGCGCTGACTATTCAATTTTTCTACGTTTATACGCCGGATATTCTCCGAATATCAAACGCAACGATTCAATCAGCCTTGTGTAATACATAAGGGAGATTAGAAATAATTATATACAGACTCCATTATTTACATAGATAATACTGTCTGTATTATGTAGATAATCTCCGTCCCATTCGCCGACCGCACCGTCTTAGAAACGTTAAAACTCTACAAGAAAATGAAAAAAACAAGGTTTGCTGGAACAGCAAATTGTTTGTTGATACAATGACAGCGAAAAGATTTTTTACACGGAGAAAATAATTTTGTTGTTACAGCAAAAAAAAACATATTATTGCGACAGCGATAAAATTTAGTCGGTATAACCAAATTATCTTACTGTCCATACATCCAGCAAACAGCAATATTCTCAACAAATCTTTCTGCTGTCCAGACAAACATTTATTTTCTTGTCACTATGTTACCAAACAATTCGCTGTTCTGGCAAAATTTGCTTTCCCCGTGTATAAACGCAGTTCGAAATTGAATTACGTTGCTGAGCATTAGAAGGATCTGAGTATCACCGGGCGTAGACTGCGTGACCTTCCGCTCAAACGTGGCAGGTTTCCCGGTTTTCCCGAGCGTCAAACGCTCAAACGGTCAAATTGTGCGCTCTCTGCCTACCTGTGTGGGTCGTTGAGAAGAAATCCGAGGAGGAAGCCCGTGCTCGTCCTCTCCTGTCGCACCCTTGCGGCTCTTTTTCCCGACTCTTCGTCTTACGGAGGCCAATGTCCAACTGAAGATGCCGCCCAACTCCCCCCAAGGTTTCTTTAAAAGTCGGTCACAGGCCACCACCACCTGCCGCCACCGGCAGCTGCTAGGATTATTAAACATTCTAATGCGTTCTAGGTAAATCAGAGGAGGACCCGTCGTCGCACCAATCGTCGCACGTTACCACCGAGATCTTCCTTCGTCGGGCGACGATGACGACGGGCGCGACGACAACGACGTCGTCCCGACGACGAAAGCAGCCCGCGGCACCTTTCCATCTCTCCGATAAACCGGTAACACCGGCGGAGGTTAACGCGGGTGCGCGCGGATGAATGAGGAGGGTTCCGGCTGATTCAGCTCTCGTACGAAAATATCCGTGAGAAATGAGACGTCACGTCGTGGTAACTTCCATCGCTCGCTAAATGCGTCCGGATTCCGGCAGAAAAAGTGACAGGCCGCTTTTCAGCGACGCGACTGTGCGCTTCTCCCCGGTGCGCTTCGAGGAATTCGTTTCGATGGATCGCGATCTAAAGATCATTAATGATATACAGAGTCCCCCCCTCCCAAGATTCCCCAGAAAAATGTATAGATGAATGTTCGAGACGACTTTGTGTTTACATGACCTACATGACGGTTTGTGCTTCTCTCGCATTTCCCGTATTAAATTTGACTGAAGAAGGTCATGTGTGACCGAAGCGTTTGGATTGGATTAATTTATTATATTCAACGTTAATGTTGAGATAAGGATTTTTTGTTTTATCATTACACTACGTTTACTATGCCCGGCTCTCCGTGGCTTCCGATACTGGCAAGTTTAAATTTTCATCAGGGGTGCGTTTAATCTGTTAATTTTTGAGAAAAGGCTATTGCTTGAGGAATGTTCCGAAATTTTCCGGAGGTATTTTCTCTCGGCATTTTTCGCCGAGAGAGAGAGAGAAAGAGAGAGAGAGAGAGAGCAGAGATGGGGGGATTCTACTTAGTATAATTCGCGCTTGTTCTTTCGTAACAATGTGTGTGCGCGTACGAGACCTGATTTTCGCTATTTTCTACCGATGAAACCATATCGCACGCGGTGACTCGCAACGCATCGATAATTAACGCAGGTGACATCCATTCCTCATTCATCGCGTCGTACATGCCGATCGCTTCGACGATCACGTTATCATGCAAGCAAATTTCATAGAGTTCCTGCTAACCATTTGAATCTCTTCGTGACTACTTAAGAGACTCAACCGGGTTTCGTAACTGCGCGAATAAAGATACTATAATGTGGTAATGTGACTTGGTATCTTTCTTTGCAATTACTAAATCTTTCCTTTAACACCCTTTTCCTTATTCCTAGTATTAGTAGAATTAGTATTAGTAGAATTGAATTTCCTTCGTGTTTTGATGCGGAGGAAAATTCGCCCCCGAAGTTTGTCCCCTTGCTTTAATTATACCATGTATATGTGCAATATGACAGTCTTATACGCGTGACTCTTTCTCGGTTTAGCGTGTCGTTACCGTAAGCTCCCGATTTTCAGTCCCGCGGCAGATGGTGACGTTGTCATCAAAAGAAAATTAGGAGCAGATATGACGATAAATTAGAATCTCCCGTATTTATTGCTTTAATATAAAAATAGTGCGCATTGTGCCTGCGCGGTGAAATGAAGTAAAATTAACCACGGGCCAATGCTTGGCTCGCGAGACGCTACGTGGAAGTTCCACGTCATAGCTCGAGAGGTCGTCACTGAAATTTTCCTCAACGTTTTCCCGATTTCCCCGGCGGCGCGAAAAATAGCCGGCGACGCGTTCATAAACGCGAATACCGTGATTCGCGACACAAATTCTAACCGAAGACCCACTTTCGTGCGCGCGTCCAGTCTCCGCGAGGGTTTCGTCTTGTCCGTGAGAAGAAAGAGGAAAAATATCCGGAACGCACGCAGCGAGCGAGTGCAGCGAGAAATTAATGCAGACGTACGTACGTTCGTTCATTCGGCCTCCTCGTGTCGGAACTCTCGGTGCGATCCACGGAATTGTGTTTTGGCGGTTGAGGAGGGGCCTTTCTCTGGTTAGTGGGTCGAAGAAAGTAGTGGCCAGTCCAGGAGTGGTTCACCTTGGTTAATATTTGCTCGTTCCTTCCCCGATATCCGATACCAGTCGCGATCTCGATAGCGATGGCGTCAAGTCTGCCGTGAGTAACATCGGAAATCCGAGGTAGAGAGCCGATCAATCCACTCTGAGAATCTTCTTCCAGCGTGAGAGATTTCAAAGATATGAAATATTATTCGAAACGTTCTGAACAAAAGAGAACTGATGCGTAACGCACGGTATGTATGTGTGTGTGTGTGTGTGTGAAATAACACAAACGCGCGAAACGTGCGCTCCAAAGCATTTAAACACGTTCAGATATTCAGTGAACGTTGTATCCCCCTCCCCTCCTCCCGACACAGTTTAAAATAATTATTTACAAACCACACAAATACTTAATCGAAGAAATGGCGAAGGGTTCGCTCGAGAGAGACCGAGGACGCTTTGACGAAAAGCGCTTTGCCTCAACGCGCTGAGTCGCTGAGTCGCTGAAATCAGCTAACTGCCGATCGAATTGATCCCATCGCTAGCCGGGCTCTCAAATAATAATAACTCGGGGGTTTCCTAAGTCGACGAACGATACGAGCGACACCCGTGGAAGAGATATGTGGGTCATCATCTCGGTCGGGGGGCCGGGGCAAACAAGTTTTTACGTAACGCCGTGGGATAATGGCCGGTTCGGAGATGCTGCGCGCTCCGACTTCCTTCCGTCGGCTCGTCCTTCCACCGTGCGAGAAAAAAAAAAAACAAAGAAAGAAAGAAAAAGAAACAGGCGCGCGATCTCCCGGTGCGAATTAAGATCCGCAGGTGCGATTAAGCCGCGGAGGGTCGCGCGTCCGTGACATTGACAGAGTTTCAGGCGAGTAACGGCGGGAGCGCTCGTTTGCCGGGCGCAATTATCTAACCGCGGCTGTCGCGCGCCGATGATCGATGACGGAACTGGCAATCGGAACTGGGTTGCCGATCCTGCTCCTTCCGACGTAATTATATAACTCCGGGGAGAAAGCGCGATTTTTAGCGCGATTTCGAGGAGATCACGAGACCTCCCTCGCAAAGTCTGGTATTCGCTCTACTCGCTCGATCTCGACATGAGTCCGATTTACGCGTCTTCGAGGCGCCTGTTCTCCGAAAGGTGGGTTCGACCATGGTTTTGTTGTCGCTCGACAAGCGACAAGGGGTTTCTCCTAGCGAGGAATGTTCGATTCGAGGAGAAATGTCTTTTCACCCGATCCCCCACCGTATCAGCACACATTTCGCGCCGTCGTTTCCCCCTTTCGCACGTCACGCGTCAACCGCGCCCACGCTCGCAATGAGAGAGAGAGAGAGAGAGAGAGAACGGCGCGGTGTAATCAATAGCCCGGAATCGTAAGTGATCTCGCATAACGGCGGGACGAGCGGACGGACGAATCGACTTTTCTTCAAACGGTGAAAGGCGAAGAGAAGAGAAGGTTCTTTTTCGCGAAAAAAGAGAGAGAGAGAAAGAGAGAAAAAGTCCGGCGATGTGTAGCGTGTTATTACACTAGAAAACGCTCGTGCGAAGTAAGGCGAGCTTTTTCCTTGTTTTTTCGACGCGTCGGAGACGTTAGAGAGTGCTTGCTTGCTCCTTCGTTCGCGCGGAAATTTTGCGCGGCGCGCAAGAGAGGTGGAAACCAAGCATTAGAGAGCAAGAAATCGGTAACGTCGATAATTAACCTCGATTACGGGACATTTAGCGATCTTACGAACGCAACGGCGGTTCTTCGGAAGCGAAGCGCTACTGAAAATATCTCCTCGGGGTTTGTTGTACTCTGCCGCGTGCGCTATTGTTGCGCCGATAAATGGTACGAAAATCCACGTCATCTCCGTTCCTCCTCCTTTCTCGACAGTTGCAAAAAGAAAGAAAAAAAAGTTACGAATCTGCTGCAATGCCTAAGAAAAAAAAGACCGATCCCTGGATCAGCCAGCCTTCCTCCCGGCGGCACGAAGCGGATAATAATCCTCGAAAAGAGCAGATATCCGATATCCTCCCGCCCCCCCCCCCCAGCCTCCCCACGCGAGCCCTACGGCGACGCGACTCGACGTCGCGCGCGCCCCGGGTCCCCCGAGTGGTACCAGGCTGACGAAGGAGGTCACCCGGTCACCCAGATGAGGTTCCTTGCCCGCCGTTAACCCCCTCGTCGCCTCGTCGAATCACACCGACGCCGGCGGTGCCCCACCGTCGCGGCGGTCCTGGCCAATCCTGTCCTCTGTTTTCGTGCCGACCGCCGACCGGTCGGCGATCCGACATCCGCGGCCGGCGGCGTGCCCAGATTTAAGCTTCTTCCTTGCCAGGCAGGATCTCCGGCTCTCAGCCTCGCCACCCGCGTGAGATCCTTCGTTCACGTCTCTCTCGCGCGAGATCTCGCTCCGGTACGTCCGTCCGTCGCCGATCAGCTCGATCCGAAAGATCGAGCATCGTTGTCTGTGCTGCGGGAGAGCCTTGGCCAACGGAACAATTCGAGAACAACATGGCTGCGAAAGCCACGGTCCTGGTGCTGATGGTCACGCTGGTGGTCGTCGCGTCCGCTGGATTGCTCGGTGAGCAGATGATGGATTATTCGGTGGCGCGCGAAAAGCGCGTCTGCACTGGTGGAGAACTCGGGCGCGCGTAAACGGTGATCTCGACGACGCGGCGTCGGAGATTTCGACGCGTGGATGTCCGGTGCGCACGTGTCTCGCTGCGCTCGCCGCTGACGGCTGGTCGCGCTGACGTTGGGAATTTTTCATTGAACGATCGCTATTGTAAGAGAGAAAAAAGCGGCGAGAGAAAGAGAGAGAGAAAAAAAAGCAGAACGATCGGAGCGGTCCGTGATCCCATCGGTTCTTGTCACGATTCGGGAACAAAATCGTCGTTTGACGTTTCGTATCTTGCATGCCGAAGTTATGCTTCGACGGAAATGATTTCGTTTCTAATTCATGTCGCAAGCTTCAATTTAACACAGACGTAATCATTTTATTACATACGTTCGGTGACAAGATGTATCGTCGTTTTCTTAATAATATTGTCAATGTTGCTGGCGTTGTCATTTTGTCAAGGAATCAAGAAAGCTACAGTGATATTTCGAGTATATTATTTATCTTAAATAATGTCAGCAGTTCAGTAGTTACCAGTTTTTATTTTTTAGCAGTTACTTGAGATAATAATGCTGCATTTTTTTCAAGTTTTTCGCACGGTATGATATCTGTAATTTCTAACTAAAAAGAAATCTTGCGTTTCTCTGTCCTTTGTTATCGCACTTTTAAACGCGACGTTGGTTCTTTGTCGGCTGATTTCGGGTATACGAATTATCGGATTATTTCAATCGCATGGAAAATATTTCGCGTGATTCCAACTTTACGTACTTCGCTCGAGATAAATGTGAGAATTATCGAGAAAAAAATTCGAATAGCGTGGACGGTCGGAAATCAGACGACCTGTCTTCTAACTTCATTTCCGGTGTTTCCGCTTGATTCTAATCTCTCATATTCCCGTAACAGTCGTCGACACAGTCGTCATTCATAAGATCTACAACGATATCTACCAGATATCCGAAGAATATTTTCCAAAGTATCATTCAACGCCTCGACTCGACAATGCGCGATGAGAAAGTCCGCCGATGGAAACCCACATTGGCACACTTAACGTCCAGGTGTTAGCCGTCTCGGTGCCCATTGTGGCACGATGCGTGAAGTCTTCGAGTGTCACAGCCTGTGATTCGTCATTCGGGTCTCTGAGGAAGGCCCGAAAGAGATATCTACGACGTCGCAGTGAAACGCGCTAGAAATTCGGCTTCTCCATTTCGACTTTCGATCGGCAACTTTCGTTTCGTTCCGATTTCTCTGTTCCGAGTTTCTCTGCCGTCCCTTATCTCTCGTGCACGCGCTCACGCCCACATTCATACGCACACACGCACGTGTTTCCGGCCCGTAGAGACCCTGCTCTCGTGGGACTTGCCGGAGGTCGAGGCGAGATCGAGTACGCCGCAGTCCAAGTGTCTGTGCCAGATTTCCGGCTGCCTGTGCTGCGTCGACTTGAACCTGACCTCCACGATCGACCTTGGCGGCCCGGCTTGCGTCAACATCAAGCAGAAGGAGCAGAACGTCTCTCTGAACCTGAGCTACGGCGATAACCCGGTCCACAATGCCACGATAAGGATCGGCAAGTAGTCCGCGGGGAAAGTCGAAACGAGAAGAGAATCCATTTGTCCATTGATCATTTCGAGTCACGCGAATTCTATTCTCGCGCGCGATTTTGAATTCGCTTCGTCACGGCGTACGAATCCATTCAATTCTCAATCGTTGACGAACGTGCCATTGCAGCGAACGCGGCTAACAAGCCGACCTGCATGAACCTCTTGTCCGACCTGGCGCAAATCTGCGCGAGATTCGCGTCGGTCAAGCAGTCCGATTTCGGCGGCCACGACGGCTGCATGGTGATCGAGCCGGCTCTACTGGGCACGCCGCAAGCCACGTACCACATGGGGTGCTTCAACTTCTATCAGGGCGTCCGGCAGGTCGAGGTGTCCGCGTGAGTACTCCTCCGTATGACTCCCCTTCTCCCCTTCGGGAGAAGATGCATTGTACGTAAGCAAGGGACTTCTCGCGACCAAAACTCTGCCACGTAGTATCACGGAGACGACGGGATCGGCCGACACCTCGGACGACGACGACGACACGCTCAACACCGACGAGCTGATCGCCGCGGTGTCCGCCAGCGCCGAGCACGGTATCGCGTTGTTCTCGCAATGGCTGGGCCTCAGCCTGAACCCGAAGCTGAACCTAACGTCCCAAGAGGACGGTCCTCAGGATCAGCAACAACGGGCCGACGGCTCCTCGAGATCAGCCCGGAACATGTTGGACGTTCAAACAGCGGAGAGGAGCGACGAGCGGTTCAAACAGCTGCTGAGCGCCCAGGACAACGTGCTGAAGGGCTCGGCGACCATCGGGCAGTCGAACGGCATGCAGACCACCTTCGTCTACTCCAGGCCGAGCGATTTGATGCTGCCGGGCGCCGATAACGCGACCGAGGAGGCGAAGAAGAGGCTGGAGACGGAAGCGACGGTGCCGCAGCACCTGGTCGTCGTGCCGAAGGAGTCCAGGAGGGGCGGCAGGGCGTACAACATTCACCAGCACGTAAACGAGATCTGATCACGTCGGTTCACGCGGACGACTCTCGGTGGTAGACGCGCGGTTAGGCCGCCGCCGACGAGTCCCCCTCTCTAGAGCTTAGGATGGCCCGCACGTAGACTATACACTCGTACGTATTGCACGCGGAGCTGGGCGACGGGGAGGAGAACTTCGCTTCGTTCGACCGCTGCTGCTCGCAAAGGCTCTCTCAAGGCACCCGACGATTCTTCGGAACTTCGTTCATTGAATTCCCTCTCGCGATTTCTCACGGGTACGACGGGTGGAAAGACCGTCGGGCTGGTGCAGCTCGCTCTCGGGGCTGTCCGGCGAAACCGGGCTGGGATTGCGCGTGCCGATTGAACGAACACGCCGCGGCCGCCGTATTTACATCCGCCCAGCTCCGTCCGTATGATCTCTCGCGATTGTGATCACGTTTGCTCTCGATTTCTCACGCCACCGGTCGAGATCGTCGCCTTTCTCGCGATGCTATGTACCGCTAACCCTCCCCCCTTCACTTCTCTCTCTCTCTCCCCCGTCGATGATCACTCGGAGGACGGCTGAACGTGTACGTCGGATCCTACGTCGTTTTTGCCGTTGAATTATGTGAGCATATCAGTCTGTAATAATTGCGATTCGATCGTTTCGTCTTGCCAACGGAGAGGAGGAATAAGGAAGAAGTAACGTCGCGTGTTCCGGTAGATTGCGACGACGACTACGACGTCGTCCCGACGACCCGTCGATAAGTAACGAGCGCTTCCGATCAGGCGCGTTTCATTTATTACCCCTTTTCTCGGGTTTCCCCGTCGGAGCCGTTCCGCGTCCGCCAAGTGGAAGATACATCAGGCGCGCCGCTCGTGTTTCACACGCGAAAATGCGCGAGAATCGCACTTGCACTTGTGTTCGCGGCGCGCTACAGAGTGCGATAAGGATTTTATATCAGGACGTGTTTATAAACTATAAACACTCACACGCACACATACGTTCACACGAGTGTACGGATCGGCCCGACGCGGTTCATTGCATCGCGATGTAATCTCGATCGAAACGACGATCTTTTTGGTCTTGTGAATTCCGGCGTCCCCCTCGATTAATATTACTAATTAGAATATACGGAGCGAGATAAGAAGCTAATGAGGTTCCTCTGTTACTTCGGAACGCAGCGCGCGATCCTCGTGTGCGAAATTCTCTCTCGGTGCGATGCCAGGATAATATATNTATATATATATATATATATATATAGCTCTCGATGCGCAATAAGCTGAATAAAACAAATGTGTTTGACGAGGGAGATCGTGGTTTCTTTATTCGTATTCCTTTTTCATTGCGATCGTAGCTTTAAGTGTCATGTGTTCAACAAAGGAACGTCCGTTTCACGTTATCACGCGCTTCGATGTACGCCCGAAAGCTTTATTCATCTGAGAGAGCGTCTTTTTAATAGAAAAATTCTACGCAAAATCGCGAGTGACTCATGAATTACACTGAAATTCACTCCCTAAGGGCGATTATTAATATTAATAGCGACGTTGATACATTCTTAGCTACTGATTTGATTCTTACATCAGAAATTCTATCCTCTTTAAAGCACGTTACGCGTACTTTGGAAAAATCCTACGTCTTAAGTAAAATTCTACGTACTTAGAGAAAGATTTCGAGACACTGTACTGAGGGAAGAAATATCGGGGAAATTTTGTTCGACGTGTGGATGCTAATAACGTATTTAACCGAAATGTTTTTCTTTAAATGAGATGAACAGGTGCTTTTTCACGAGGAGCTGCGCGTTTAAGAAAACTTATATTTCCTTATGAGAGAAAATTTTTCTAACGTAAAAATATGTATATCAGTACAAGTAAATATATTATTAGCACCCATCAAATAAAGAAGTTTCTATTTTTTGGATATTTCTTCTCTCAGTGTAGAAATTATTTCCGTTTATCTGTATAATATTTGTAAGAGTTCGGAAATAATATTCAGATTAAAACTCGGAAGTATATACACCTCGCCTAAAATAGCGTGATTGCATGATCGGAAAAGTCGATTATACGAAATGATTAATGACATGAGGTCTGGAAGACGAAAAAGAGCTGCGCATCAGCCGCCTCGACCGGAATTGTGCGTGTTATCGATTGATAAACCCCTTACAGCTAGATATGTGTCAGGATCATCTGCTCCCATGATCCTGGATCACGAACGAGAGCGCAATATAGATAGTGCACAATTTTCTCTCGTACAACACTATGTATATTGTCGTCCCTAGAAGCAGCGAAGCGAATATAAAAACTACTACAAGCGGAATGTCGGACTTGTGTGACAAGTCGCCGATTACGATTTCAAGCCTTCATTCTTTCGCTTCTCTTGTTCACCCGTCAACATCTACGCGTGTTAATGAACGAAAGGGACGCTTTCGAAGTTGTCGTATTCTCGTTTAAATATCCTCTCGCAGAGCACACGTTACTTTCGCGACGTAACATCGTCAGATTAGCGACAATCCTATAAACTTCAGTTATTATTATTACTCGAATATTAAGATTCGTTACACCTTGAAAAATGTATATAAGAAATATATATATGTATATAACCATTATGTGTGTATGTATCACTGTATATATATATATATATATCTATATATGCGCGTGTGTATATATTTTTGTCTTGTTTTCCTTTCGTCGCCTAGCGATTTTAAGAAAAGCCTTCAAAAGGAAATATTACAGAGATGGACTAGATACTAAGAATGTTACTTCCTCTTAAAGTAAACGCGCGTCTCGTTCGCTTTGTCAAAATATATATATATATATATATGTATATATATATAGTGTATATATATATATAGATATGCGCTTTCTGCCTACACGTGTCTTTCGTCTTCGTAGTAAAAATATTTTTTGGGCTTCATCTTTGGGCGATCTTCGTTAGTCTACGATTAAAAAATAATTCCTCCCTTAATGCTGCGATTACTTGGACTTTGGACATCCTGTAACGCGCACCTAATCGCAAAAGTCTGAGCAAAGTGAAAATGCGCGCTGACATTATTGTAATCAACAAGAGATCGTCAGATTTTATTTTTAATGCATTTCTAATGTATACGCATTGCGTATAGCGAATTTCTATGTTGTCAGAAAGTTCGTCGTCTCGTCGGACAAAGTTAGACTTTTGTGATGCAGGTACACGTATTGTATCGGTCAGGTCATCAGAGACAATTACCTCGTTCGATTCGTTCATTTCGTTGATTTGGCATACACGTGAACAAACGTCGCTTCGCTCGCCGTTAATTGTACAAAAACACCGCGGAAGAGAAGATTTTTGTTCGCTTTATAAAAATAAGTCGTCTGTTAATCACTAATTGGAGGACTTCGTTGCGTAGTATTAGATGCGTAGTGTCGTCTGAACTACTGTCCGTCACGGAGGTAATCGCGATTGCGATTGTACAAATCCACGTTACGGATGTATAAATTCACGAAAATAATATTCTCTCAGAAAGAGATGAAGTGAAAATTAAGAAAAATTTATTCGTCACTTTCTTACATCGTCTATAATAAGAGATAGACCGATGAAATTAATTTCTAATTCGAAAAATTACGTCTTCGATTTTAGCCGAATTTCTCTCGAATAGTTTCGCTTATTAATTTCCTTCGGAATTTATATATTCGCGTGAGCAAAGTGAAAAAATGCAGTCGGGCCGAAAGCTTGAATGATCCTCCGTTGCATCGACACTCCTACATATTGAAGGAAAAAATATCTAAAAAATAAAAGGAATATTTATTCTAAATTAATATATATGGGGTGCTAATAACATATTCACTTAAATCTCGAAATCTTCTATTTAAACGGAGCAAACAATTTCTTCTTCGGGAAAAGCTACGTTTTTAGGAGAATGTAATTATCTCATTAAAAGAAATGTCTCAGTATGTAAAAATATGTACATAAGTAAATATGTGATTATCAATGCACCACCGAATAAATATATTTTTTTTATTTTTTAGACATTTTTTTCTCAGTGTAGTAATTTTACATAATATTAGATGATGATTACGAGTTATCGATAAATATTAGTGTCCGATGTAGCGGGATGCCGAGCAGATCGGGTCACGTTGTACGATTAGAACGCGTTTTGATTCGACAGTGTCCGCCTCACCGTTTGATTATATTTGTCAGATTTGCATGAGACGCTTGCTTATCACTGACTCACTCTCTTCTTCTTGTCAAGTATGTATCGTGAGAAGAGCCGCCGTTAATTTTGCATTGTTCTTAACTCGAATGACATAAGATGGAAATCGCTCGCTCCTGATAATGCTCACTCCCGATTAATAATAGTAAGCATTTCTCGTTATCCAATGAGAATGTAATTCAACGTAAGTCATCGCGCAAATACGCGCAAATTAACTGCCCCGTCTCGCCTTTAAACTTAACCCTGAAGCCGTGACACGAATGTAGATCCGTTTTCTCCAGATACAACGTGTTACACTTTCTCCGTTCAACATGCGATAAACAAAACAAGTGACAGACAGAGAAAGAGAAAAAAATGCGTAAAGTATACAAGAATAAAAAGGAACAGATTCCCTCTCTCTCGTATCGTATTAAAGTACAATAATTGATAAAAAAAATTCTGATCATACATACTAGAACTTATCGATAATCATTTTGTTTAAAGTATCGTTTTAAATGCATCCATTTTTACGCGTGCAACCTCAGCTCCTTTAATTAAAAGAGAATTAAGAGAAGAAAAGTTAAAAAATAATGAAAAAAGAAGACTAATCAACAAAATATAGATAGAGAAAGTTAAAATCTGAGATAAAAATTTTACATAATTTCGTCTCACGAATCGAGGGTTAAGACAATCAGAGACGCTCATACCGGCCTCTGAACAGTCTTCTGCGATCTCGCGCATACTATTACCAGCAATAATAAGCAATATTGCTTCTAAATGGCGAATATTCGCATAATATGGAAGATCGAGTGTTAGAAGAAGAAGAAGAAGACTGAGGTTCGACGAAGTTAAACGAAGGGAGCGGCGAAATTACTTGATGGATTGCCTCGAAACGGGATTAACGGGCGCCAGAGTCAAGGATTCCCTTTTCTTTCTGTTCACACGACGTCCCACGTGCAGTACAACGTCTCCAGCCTTCACAGACTTGAATTCGGCGATCGCCTCGGCGTGAGTCATACCGTGAAGAGGTTTCGAATTTATCGACAAAATCTCGTCCCCTAAAAATATAGAAAAATCCCGGATTAACGCTGCGGTATTCATCCTCGAAATCCTCGATTCATCGAGCGTAGCTGTGTACCTTCTTTAACAGTGCCCAAGTCAGCGGCTTGACCATTAGGGAAGACGGTTTTCACGTAAATCCCCATGTTCCCTCGGGGACTGTCGGTACCGCCGACGATACTGAAGCCGAGTCCCTTGTGCCCAGGACCCTTGAGAAATCTGGCGGTCAGTATCGTAAAGGATGCGCCGCCCTTACCGGGTCTTGGCAAGGTACAAAAGCGTGATTCCTCGCCTTCGGCGGCCTCGTCGATGTCCTCGAGCTCCGAGTCCGTGTTCAGACCTTCATCCGCGTCTTGGGTACCCTGAAACAATTACAAAATTTACACGTTATTTTTTGTAATTACGAAATATCGCAAATATTTTTTATAAATCCAAGTTATTTGTATATTTTATAAATATAAAAGATAATCGTTCGAATAAGTTACACGTGTATCGGACGTATCAGATCATGCGTCAAGAGAAATTTGACCACTTGAAATACGAAATTTTTCTAAACGAAATTTCACCCTTTCGTCGTACGTTGCGATTTTTCGACACCACAAAATGCCTCAACAAAATCCACTCACTTGCCAAGTCTTCAAGTTCGCTCCCGAAGAGCTGGGGATATTCGCGACGCTCCTGCTGTTGAGCCTCTTCGTGTTCCTCTTGCCGGCATTTCGGTCGATACCGAGACTGGAGGGCCCATCCTCCTTGTTACCACCGGCGACCAACGTGGCCTCGGCCGAGTAATTGCTCACTTGTCCGCCGACCTTGAAGTCGGTGGACCGCCTCCTAGGCGTCACCCTGGGAATATGTATCTCCTCGAACGACGGCGCCGACTGGTTCCTGCCCTTCGCGTTCTTCTGGAAGTGCACGTTCTCGTACGAGTGATCCCTCGTCTCGGAATTACTCCTGCCGAGGTGTCTGCCCACGTAAGGACTGCCGGAGGTCGCCGGGTCGTCGCGCTGGCCGCCCCGCTGGAAGCGTACGTTCTCGTAAGAGTGATCGTGCGCACCGGTGTCGGCGCGGTTCTCCGAATTGCTGCGCTGGAGCATGGGACGAGTCCTGGGACAGGATGGCGTGGACCTGGAGAACGCCACCTTCTCGTAGAAATCCTCCTGCTCGTAGGCCTCTTGGGAATAATTGAAGGTGTCGCCGGTGCCGTTCAGCGGACTGGTGCAATGCGGGGAATTCGGTACGCTGCCTTCTGCCAGGGTCTCGAGGTTGTCGTGGAAGGGATAGGGCGGCAGAGACGTGGGCTCGCTCGAGTCGTAGCAGTTCTCGTCGAAGTTCTGACTGGACGACGAAGTGAGCGGACTTGGCACGTAGAAGCTGGACGCGTTGTCCTTCTGCTGCGGAAACACCTCCGTCACGCTCAGGGCCTTCCGCTTCCTGATGCCTGCGTTTATCTTACTGAATTTGCTACGGAGCACATGCTGGATGTCGGCGATGCCCTTAGTCGTGCCTGCGGGGATACCTTATTGTGAGATACACGCTACGAAGGTAGGGTCGATACTACATCGAGGTATCACGTAACTACGATTTCAACTCACCCGGCAGCCTCAGGGAACTAGTCTGCAGCAGTTTCTTCGGCGAGCTGCCGTCCTGGAGACTCTTCGCCGCCGGCGAGGCTTCCCTACTGGCCGGTGTCGATCTCACCGCTTGTATAACACCGTGATTCGTTCCACCCTGTATCAGCGCCTCCTGTGGCTCCGACGACTCCTGGACGGAGCATCGTCTTCGCAGCTTCCGCCAACGCTGGCTGATACTCTTGTTCCACAGGTTCAAGTCTGAAAGGGAGAAACGAGAAAACGCTTAGGACACGTCGCTCAAGATCAGGACGCGGAACATTAATTACCGCCCGTCCTGAAACGAAGCTGGTAAACTCCTGCGGGTATCATTTTTGACAAACGAAAGAAAAAAAAAAGGAAAGAAAGAAGAAGAGAGGAACGGTTCCGCTTCCCAGTCATCAGGCCTAACGACCGGAAACACTTATCTCTCTCCCCTGAGCGAGGTGAAGCGACATCTTTATATTTACACGGAGATAACGAGTCGGGCCTGACGAAAAGACACGCGTCACGGCGTGGATGACTGTAACGGTAACGATAGGGCACTATCGGAAGCAGAACAGCGTGTGCGGGGCAGCGACTCGTGCACGGAAACAAGGAGCGCACTGCGACTCGGATATGTATATATATATATATTACAACGCCGCAGTAAAAAAAAGACATTAACGCGAAACAAAAGAATAACGTAATTTCACGTGTCTGAAATTAATTATTCGGTCCCTCGTAAGAAGGCTTCTCCCGCATAATAAATGTTTAAACAACTTTTTAACTTAACCTTTTTTTTTTAATCCGCCACCTTTAATACTAGCTGAGAATTACAATTACTGTAACGTTACTAACAACGTTACAGCAAGTACAATGAGTAACACAACTTCACCGAGTCCCGGAATTTAATTGCGAGAACGCAATGTTGATTTTTTAAAAAATGATGGACGTAATAAATACGTAGTTCCCGACATAAGTTTTTTTTTATTTTGAATAATCTCGAATAAGATCTGTACGCTAAACAATAAATATTTGTCTGTCGATACTTTTATCTCTCTCCGTATCTCGCTCGTTGAATACCGCTCGCACGAATATCCGAAATGTCGACGTAAAAATCTATTATCAGATACTAAACAAATATTTACGAACTATCGAATGCCAAGGGAAAAATTTGTTTAAACCACTCTGCTCACGTATATCATTCTACTTTTACCGCGTCAGTCACAGAAATTCAATTGTTACTTCTCTCCTTTCCGTCGGGCACACGCGGCTAAATTATACCTCCCATCGTAAGCCACGATTTAGCGTAATTACAATTCAATATAGTCTCCATGTCCTCCTCGTGACGCGTCCACGTGTCCGGAAGACGAAGAGACCCAACCTCAGCCGGGCAGGGCCAACCCTTTCCTATTTCTTCCGTCTCGTCGCACCCTCGGCGACCTTGATGAATACCGGAACATAACCAACTCGACGCCGTTTTCCGTCTCTCGAAGTCTCACAGTCACACAGTCATGAATTGCTGAAGCCGGCCGATGACGAGCTCCGGTATCGGGTCAAACCAGATTCACGAATTAATGCGGCTAATTAAATCCATCGCCTGACTTTCGATCGGCTTTCGTGCGAACGATGACGAGGCGAGCGATGATGTGACAGTGGAGAGCTCGACGACTGATGCACCAAACGGCACCGGCTGCTATGCCGTTGTTATCCCGTCGGGGTTACCGTCATCCTGTGCAAAACGCACTTTCACTTCTCCGTATCTCCGGATGCGTCCGATTTTACGGAGGTCTTTTTCAACGCACACCGGACGTTGCGATCCTCGATACTTTCGGCCACCTCGTATGCAAGATCACGCACCGGTGAGCCCGCTGCTAATTGGCTGCTTTATTAACTGGCACAGCGAAGCACATACACATACACGTGTGAGAAACTGTGTGACGTCTACGTTGGCATCGTCGCCTCCAAATTTGGATGCTGTCACTTACGGAGTTTTTACGATGGCGACGAGGGTGTAATTTCGGCGAGCGAGCGTGTCAATCACGAGACTCCCCCCTCGACCCGGAAGTTCCCTCCTCCCCGCGATATCGGGGGTTTCCATAAAATGATAAATATTTCTTGGAGCAAAGTTTCACTGAAACTTCACCTATCCGTGGAGATTACAGAAATACCTTTGCAAGCAGGTAATTGAACCAACAAATTATTCTCTCCAAACCTAAAATCGCTCCCGCTTTTCTAATCTTATCTCGGAAAATGTCGAAATAGATATTGTTGGTGATCAAGTTGAGCAACTAAACTTTCCCGGCAGTTTTAAGAGTTTTCAGTGTTGCTGAAAGTATTACAACATGCCGCAGTGCTTCCGGAAATGTCGGTCGTCAAGTTTCTGATGTCTTCGAATTGCTCGAAGAGAACGAAAAGAAATTCATATATAATGATAATTATTTAATAAGGAATAGATAGACTCCTTAATCCCGGAACGAATCAACTCCGTTAATTGACGCTTCTTGCGGGATGGGATGTAATTAACATTCGCCGGCGTCACGCAGCTTCATGCAAATCAGTATCGATCGCGCGGACTGCGGAAAGTCGAAGGCTCGTCCCGTTACAGACAATGAAAATTTCAATTTCGCCTCGCGTCTCCCGCGTCTTTGCAGGCTGAAATTTCGCACACAACGGTGCAGGACGGAGCGAATAATTTGATCTCGCAATAATAAAAAACGTGAAGAATCCGATACTCTTTCAATATCCTTCCGGGTGTGATCATCTCCTCCGCTTAACTCTTCTTTGCGGAATCCGTTTCCGGATTTAAATTTAACACAGTCGAGAAGTTTTCCTCGACGGAGCGAATTGAATGCTGTGTGACTTTGATCCCACGACAGAAACTCCAAAACTGACCCACAAGAGTCCTTTCCTTCCTTTAGCTTATTATATTCCTGGGGAACCCCCGATTTTAACAATCGCCTTTCGCCCTCACTAATTCGGGACGAGCGGATCCCTCTTTCAATGGAATCTTTCACAGGTTCATTCTTTTCCGCGGGATACAACTTCTTCCACGGATCCAGGCGGGGTGGTTGTTTTTTCACAGGACAAATTTGGACAGCCTGTGCTAGTTCGGGCGAAGCATCATCTGCAGCTCCAGACACAACAGCTCCGTGCAAATGAACAAAAAGCCGACAACGTAGGTCAGCATTTTCGACAGCGGAAAAATCGCCGTCCCACTGCGAATGTTCCCCGCTGTCGGTCACGGTCGTCGATCGTCCTTCGATCCTACGCGTCCGGCGACGCGAGACCGATCCTCACGATCGCGCACGACGTTGTTGTTTCCTCGTCGACGGCTCGCCTTCGACGTCGGGGAAATCACACACACAGTCTGCACCGCGCGCTGTCTCGGCATGGACTGAGAGACCCTCTCGAGCTGTTCAAGCTGTTCACGTTGCCGTGTGCGCGCGTAAAAGGCGTCACACGCGTGTGCGTGCACACAACACGTGCGCAACTCTCGCTACCTGTGCATACAGGGTGACACCAAACTACCTGCTATCCGAATTCGTCTAAACCGAACGGATGAAACCTCGAGATGTGAAACCTCAAAAAAGGAAAAAGATGCCGAAGAAACTGTAAACGAACGATCCCTGTTGTTTTCTCATCTTTGACACTTCACCGTCTTGTTCATCAAGATATCTTAATCTCCGCTAAATTATAATCTTACTGCATAAATTGTAGTCTTACCGCGAAATTATAATCATCGGACGTTGGCACTCAATCGAATATTCAAGAGAGAGGAATGACATCTCCCCCTTTTTCCTTTTCTCTTTTTTCTTTTCCAACGTTTCACTGTGTACGTGCCACGGCTGCAGACAGATTGTGTGCCGATTGTGTGGGAACTCCTCGCTCTGTGTACAGCACGCGAGCGGTCTCTTTCGCTCATGGACGCGCGAACATGTGTGTCATCCACCTATACGCACACACAAGTAACACACACACATATACACACGCTCACGCTCCTATTAATGTACATCACGGCTGCGTGCACACCCTACGTGCAATTGCACTCGCGCGCCTCATGGTCAGGGCGGGACGCCTTGTTCCGCGCGATAATGTGAGCCTGTCCCTTATGTGGATCCGCATGAAAATGCGGACACGCACGCTTTCACGAGCGGCAATTTTCAAACTTGACCAGCTCAATGACCGCGGCGTGTGTCAAAAGTAAAATTAGTTCAGAGCAATTAAAATCCGTCCGGTCAAACTACCCCCACTTTTTCTTTTTACTTCCGCCATCCCAAACGCCGAAACAAGCAGAAACAAGCCGACAGTAGGGGTGGTGCAATACGAATGATTGATTTAGCAATTAACCAATTAACATTGAAAGGGAATAAGCAACGAATCTCTCGTATATCTGTTCATTCGCATAAAGAAATTCTAAGTCTGCTCAGAAAGATATGTCAGATTTGCCCATCTTTAATCAATTTTCATTTTACAACGTCGCCGAATATCACTTCACGTGTGTCTTCTTCAAAACCGACTACACGATCCTCCCGTATGTTAATTATTTTTTAAACTTTCTTCACACACACACACACACACACGTCTCTTTCCGCATTTTCCACCACTTTATTCATCGGAGGATCATTTACCGACGTCGTCAATTCTATAGAAGAGAGCTATGGTGCGCGAAACGTGCTCCATTTTATAGTCTTATATACAGGGCTCGCGCATAAATAAGCAAACCCGGCCAGGAGTGACGAGACTGTCGGCGGGCGACGATAAACGCGCTTTAAAGAGATACGCATGTAAGCACGCATACGCAGCAACGCGTGCGAGCCCGCGAGAGCACGTGTACGATTGTATATGTTTGCGCGCGTGTATGAGTGACTTAAGTGACATGCCGTGCATGAGGTCAAGCCCGGAGAATGTTTCTTCTATTGCTCATTGTGTCTCGGGGCCCCCCTATGCCGCGTTCGAAGTAAGCGGCCGCCCTCGATGGGAATTTGCGCCGAGACTTTGAAACGGCGGGGCAAAAGCCATTCGCCTCCGCTCGTCGCGATTTTTAGGCAGGAAAAAGTATCTCACAAAAGTTATCTCTTTCTTTCATTTGTGTTGCGTCACTATTTTTCTTAATAATAAACAAATCCGATCGACTTAATGGATACGGTAAATATTTCGTTTTTTCTACATTAACGCACGGTTAAGATAAATAATTAATTTGAATGGCAAAAATTTGTCCGAGAAGTTACGGAATATCGAGCAAGATAAGATAAAAGAGGTTTTGAGTAATTCGTCGACCTCCCGGTTTGAATCAAAGAATGAATTTAAATATGAGAGTCCCTCCAAGACGATACAGTGAAACGCATCCCCACGAACTGTCGCGACTTCTAAGACCTGAAGAGAAAATTAAATTGTATCCTGTGGATTGAAAAATATTCGGGAATTGTTCGTTACTTACGCATGTATATAGTTTAGTGTAAAAGCTCGCACGTGAAGAGTAATCATGGTAACTGTCCTACGAGCGCCACCCTCGGGCGTTCCGCTTCAATTATTCGCCGGAAATTTGACGTTTCGCACAATACATTATAATTTCGCATTACCTCCACGCCTCACGGCTGTGACGTTACGTGATACAGCTGATTCGATCGCCAGACGTATCGATTAAATGCCTCCTCATAATTAAATGCCGATAAGAAAGCAGTGATAACGCTTCAGCGTTTCGGCTGTAAAAAGGGGTTCGCCGGCGGCCGGTAACGCCGGCATCGTCTGGTCGCGGTTTTTAGCGGCTATGCGCTAGTCGGTCGGGTCTTGCATAAAACAACCGCCGTCAGTGGGGAACACGAGCATTCTTCTGGTACACGTCACAGCGCAGAAAGGAGCTGAAGACGTTCGCTCGTGCGGGAAGGAAGACGGAGACAGGCCGCGTCAGGAAAGGGACGGAAAAGGGGGTACAACGCACAGTTGCAGCTGGAAATGCGCGCGTAGACCAACGCGAGAGGAATGCGTAAACGGTACACCGTATAAGTAGCTGGCTCGGTCGCGGAGTCGATTCCAGAAACACTCGGACGAAAAACACAGTGAGAAGATGCGGGAGAATGTGCGCGTAGCATCGCCACTTTCGAAAGGAGAGAGAGAGAAAGAGAGAGCCTTTAGGAGTAGGAAGTTCAAGCGAACGATCGTATTTATTGGATAATTGGAGGCATCGCGAGATCTTATCTGTTATTTTCCAATAATAAAATTGGCGGCTATCTCTCGGTCGTAAAAGATAACGAACGGTCGTCTGATGATGGTCGCCGTAAAATTTGTGGAAAAATGTTAATTATTCAATTAAATCGCTGGAAATAGTTACCGCATGATTCTGCTTGCGCCAAGATTTCCATTACCGTGATATACGCAAAAACGTGATAATAATAAAAAGAATTATTTATTTATTGAATAACAATAGTAATCGGAATTATTTGACTCTCGATTTCCTATTTTCGAGATTGATCCTCCCCCTCGTCCTTTGAAAGTCGAAGCACCGTCGATATGCGTTCTTGCGTCTTCGCGCTGCGTTCTTTGTCTGCGCGTTCTTTGGAAGCGTTTCGGACCGAATTATGACATAGATGAGGTTACAAGCATAGACAAATTAAACTAGAATAATTTGTAGCCGATGTGTCAGTGTCGTAAGTGACTCTCTCTCTCTCTCTCTCTCTTTCTTTTTCATCATTATAAGAGACGCCGTTGACAGAGACGGATGGCCCAAGTCCAAGGAGCCTTTTATCTCACGTCGCTGCTTTAATGGGTTAAATTCATCCCTCACGGTCATGGCGCCGTTGCGTCACCACGCCCTGACGTAACGAAGCTTTCTCAAGCTCGTGTCCCGAAAAAGGACACAATCCACTCGCTAGTTTTATTTCGAGCAAGGTCAATGACGCGGAGCCGGTGCATTGCTCCGCTGATAATAGTATCGCATGTCGCGTGTACACGCAGGTTCGCCACTCGGAATTGAGCACGAAACAGCTGAATCAGCGAGAACCGTTCGTCCCCAATGACGTCTCGACCCACAATTATCACGTCCACAATGAATTTTATCTCGATAAAGGGTGTATAAATACAAATACAAAAAATAAAGATGTAAATGATAGAATTGAATTTGTAATTTACACACTTTACACACTTAATATACCGCGTCGACGCTATGAGTTTGTTACGCCGTACGGCGCACGACGATGATATCGTTATCGTCAGTAAAGTGGAATCAACAAACACGTAGAGTATATTGTATCATCGATATGCCGAAGAGCGCACTCGCTCACGATGTGTCCAAGGAGGAACAGTCTTCGAGCAATCACATCGATATTATTGCGAATGCCCGCAATTTTATCTAAGCTAATTCAAGCCTTGTCTATGGGATGCAATCGAAGGTATCATTGCAGGTATAAGTGATAATGCGAACATTACCATTTGAGGGCATTGGAAATACGATTTCGCGTTTCAATGCCTATTCAATTGACGAGAAATCTCCATAAGAGTAGATAAATGAAATTATAAGCCGGGAAGAATACATGAAATGGAATATATCTAATATCCGGCGTTGTAAGTCACAAGCGCGCGAGGTGAATTTCTGTCGCCGCTTTTCTTTCGGTTCAGCCGAATTACGTTTCACGGGTTGCCGGAGTGAACAATGCACCGACGTGTGGAGAAAATCTTCCGCATTCTTATGCAAATTCGCCATTATCGCCCACTCGCGAGAAACAAACGTTGTCAACATCTTTTGTCGGACGATATTGCCGCCAATATTTTATCGCGTATTATCAGGATGCGCGGCTGTACGCGCGCGCGCGGCATTGGCAGCGACGTTTCAGCGCGCACTTTTGTCGACGGTGCGAATTGTTCGGGACGTGTCCACGGTATAATCGAGTAACTGTACGCAGACAATGGCCGAGGCCGCTCGGTACGCATCGTTGACTCCAATTATGCGAGTTCTCAACCTCGGCGCCGCCGCAACGTCACTCCTGCTATTACGCGCGCCCGTGTATATCGTTGTCATTTCAATGCGATCAGGTCGATGCCGTCTGTTCGAGCGTGCAAGTTCCTATGAAACTTCACGACCCCTGCCAGCGCTTAAAAATTTCAAGTGGGGAATAATTAGTATCAGTCAAACCTGAGGATCGTCAGTTGACGATACTGGGTTGCCAGTCAATTTATGCGACGACTTATTCACGAGCAATTTTGTTATTCAAATCTTCGGAACTTAAATATAATAATTTAAATATTTACATCGATTTTCATTCACGGCTGCATGAGCGTATCGATAAAAAATGACACACTTGTTCTCTCTCTCTCTCGACTTGAGTGTCTCTACAACAAAGTAGCTGGCGAGCGACGTAATGGCGAACGGTCATCGTGAGAGGCAACGTTTCACATTTCCGCTGGAAATATCGGGCGAAATCGTTTCCATGTATCCCCGCGCAATCTCGCATTCGTTCAACCCGAGGCCGCCGCACAAACACACAAGAGTGTCCATGTCCGAGAAGGAGGAAAAAAAAACTATCTAACATCTGTCCGTAGGATTACCGTTAATACGATTTTACGGGAAGATTGTGGTTCTTCGACGTTCGCAAAACTGAAGAAACCCGCCGTGTAAAAAGAGCGGCTCGTATTGCCGGCGAAACAAATCGATCGCCGCCATGGATCGATGATCATAAATCTGTGTCTCGAGACGATCGAAGACACACGGAGGAAATGAAGTATTCGGGAAGGCCGATCTTCCGCGTGTACGAATGTCTTTTGAGTGAAAAAAAAAAGAGGAAAAGAAAAAATATTGAATGTACGCGAAGGAAAACAGATTCGCAATTAACATTGCTATTCTGCGAATATGAAATAAATCCCTCGCGAATGGATGATTGCAAAGTGAGACGAGTGGCTGATCGAAATGAGACAGACGAGTAGACGGCTACACATCGCGATGGTGCACGATGAATGGGAAGACCGAAGAGAAGATCGAGCCAAGTATTCCGCAAAGAAGAGGCGAGTACACGGCCGGGGGGTTGCGTGTGAGTCAATAAACTCGTCGAAACGAGTAAAGAGGGGAAACTACCGGCTTGTGTATGGTTTTCAACCAGCCATGAAGCGAGAGAATCCATGAATGGACAAATAAAGATCGCGGCGGTGGACGGAACGGAGGAAGTGAAGCGAAATATTCCGCGGTATTATTACGCTGCGGAAAGTAAATTACCTTCGGCGTTTTTATATCCCAGTAAAGGTATTCTCCGCTAAAAACACGTGAGAGAATGCGAACGCGCGACTACTCAATGCGTACGAGACTCACGGATATGTTGGTGCGCAAATGTGACGCGAATAACGTTTTCGACCGTTGCTCGAGTTGTCCTCCTTACAGTGACGCACAGTATCGAGGCTGATGCTTTGGTCCAAAGAAAATAAAAATCCACGAGATTTTATCGAATTATCAAGCCGAAATACCCGGTGCCATTTGTACGCTCTATTATATTTGAAATAATTACTATTGCATCTTGATATAAGTATTCCGATAACTGCAAAATTTGGTATATCTCAGCAAGCGTTACTGCGTACCACCACGCCATGAAAGATCGAGAAACGCGGAAATAATATTGAGTGGATGATAATAATTCGGAGATTCACACGCGAATTTTACATTTAAATACCGCGTCGGTATTGAAGTGTTAACGAGGCGATATTACTTCAACGGTTAACACGGTGCAACGTACGGTACGGTATGGATGCTTAAGTGGTCATGCGATCGTAAGTGAACGGGACGGACCGCTGGTGTCAACGTTCGCTGCCCAAGGAAAGGATAATTCGACAGGAAGCATCATCTTTATTCCAAATTTCGATCAGCCGGCCGATCGCCGCTCGAGTTTCCGGACCTTCGCGTACTCCGTTAAAAACTCCGAGGAGCTTCTGGACGCGGCACAAAGGATCATCCGAACTTACTTCCCGGACAAACACCGCGTCCTGAGCATCGACAGAAACACTGAATTCCAAGCGGGTTACGACATTAAGGAAACTACCCTTTCATTCGAACTAAATTACGTGCGATCAAATTAGCATTTAATTAGCCCCGATAATAAAATAACTTGCAGCTCGCTAACAAAATTAATTAATTATTCCTAATTAAAGAAAAATTCACAGAAATGGCCGCATTAGCAACATCCTTCACTTGAGCGCTCGCGATGACCCAGAAAATGGCGACTTCCGCGCAATTCCGCGTAACTAAATTGACTGCCCCCTACTGAAGAAGGATCAACGTAAGAGATTCCTTCTTAGTAGATCCTTGAAATACACGGCATCGTCTATACGGTCACATTAAAAGAAATTAAAGGATATCTTCCGAGCATTTTCATTCGGTGTGCAACATGGGCTACAAAGAAAAAACCCATCAAACTAATGACATCGTCGAGTCATCCGGACCTCCCTCGGGCGGAGGCGGAAAAAAAAAACGTTTCAGTTCCGCCAACACAGCTGCCGCAAGCAGCAAGAAGCGGTCTCGCGGAAGTTAAATCGAGTAATTAAATAATCCGGACCTCCCGTCTCTTTTTCTCTCTCTCTCTCTCTCTCTCTATCTTTTTTTTCTCCTAAGTTCAATTTGAAGCGTGTCATTTAACTATCGCGTCTCTCGCGTGACTGTTCGATAATCGAGCTCGCGCCGGCTAATGTCACCGCGGAGCACGACGAATTGTCACGCACGTCGCGATGCGAGCGAAGACGCGCTTTCCGCTGCATCTCTCTCTCTCTCTCTCTCTCTCTCTCTCTTTCTTTCTTCTCATCCCATGAGAAACGCCGTTGCGCCTTCCCGGAATTTCGCCATTATACCGCGACGGCCGCCGCGGGAACCCCATAAGTAATAATTTGGCGGCCGCCCCCCTCTCCCCCGGCCCGCCGACAGCCGGATTGAATTACACCATCGCCCGGCAATTTGTTGGTTTGCGGTGTAATTCGGTTACCGGCGACCACGGTTCCACATTACCGGTGACCCGTGTAATGTGTTTCTTTGAGGAGGCCTCGACGATGCTCACGATTCGACTTTGGGGATGTGAACTTTCTTCAGGTTTCTATGGGAGAAAAAGAAAACGAGTGACCTGTTACGGAACCACCGGAACTCCCTTAAAAACTGGCCGGAAGCTGATGACAATGTCGATCGAGCGTCTCTCCCTGTTATCTTCACACGCGCAAAATTTTCCCCGGGAAACGACAAGGAAACTCGATGAAAAATACGAATATGAACGATATTACCTTATGTTTCGAACATAGCGGCAATTTCTCGGCAACGTGGACGAGACAGTTCTCGTTATTCCTGTAATGAAATTTTAATGGCGGGAGACACATCGGCGATGTGAGGAGCGTCGTAATGTATCGCGGGCGCAGTTTTCTCGATAAGAATTCTTTCCTACGGAGTGTCAGCCGCGATAAACAGGCGCCGGCCTGCTCCATAAACAGACATCCTCTCTGTTACTCAACACCACGGACGCCTAATTGCAATCATCATCGTTTCGTTATCTAACGATGAATATTCCCATTGTACGTTTCTCATTTTGTCATTCGTCCTCATTAATCGTCTTTCGCGTAATCGCGGTAATGAGGTCGGCAGGAGTGACGGAGTGACAATTTTTGCGTCCACGTTTACACACTCGCTCGGGTGAAATATTCGCCGTTGAAATAGGTCACGTTGAGAAGTGCGTTGCGAGAACGGAAATCGCGTCTACGTACGAGAGAGCGCGATCATCATGCGATTCATCCGCGTAGAATTTTCCGCGAGCGAGGGCGCGCGCACAAAGCTCGCATTATATCGATTAACTTGACATTATCTCGCTCGGGTATAAACAGGGGTGCGAGCTCGGTGTTATCGCTCGGACAAAAGTCGCCGATTGTTCGCATGTTTCGCGCTCTGCGAGTCGGCTCAATGAACTATAATAGTCGAAGAAGATGAGCGAGACGCGGAGAAAGAAAGAAAGAGAGAGAGAGAGAGAGGGAGAAAGAGAGGGAGAAGCGGCGACGCGCAACGACGATGAGTACGTGGTGTGTGCATTTTTTTTATTCATCTTCGAGTTTACTCGCTCGTAAACGAGGAGGCCGGAACCCCACGCGAGGGACACTGGAGGAGCGATGAAATGTTCGGGACAGAAGGTTTTCCAACCGTGTGTGCGCACAACAGCGACAGCGCGCACACATGTGCGGCGCTCCGGAGAGCGCTCGTAATTAAGTGCATAACGAGGCTTGTTTACGCCGAGTCAGCCCTCGTAATCTCCAGAGCCGCTTAGTCTGCTGTTTTAATCTGACTCTTCTCGATACGGGTATAATCCGTCGTACGATGCTGGGTGTACGATGTCTCTGCGCTGTATACGACCGTAAATAGAAACTTTCGCTGCGCCGAACTGCAGCGCGTCTCCTCGCCCGGCAGCTTCGGCACGCCTCGAGTTACGTTCCGAAGATAGTGATATGTTAAATGAAAAATTCCGAAATAGAGATATGTTAAATGAAAAATTCCGAGAAGAAAAAGATATTGCGAAATTTTAATTTTCGAGGGAGCTCGCAGAGATCGTCTCCCGTGGCTCGCGTACAGTGAATAATTAATGCGAAATATAATACAGTAATTAATAGAAAGCAATGGATAAATATTTATTTAATCCCTCCTCCCTCCCGTTAATCGCAATATTCTTCACTCGTGAATGAAGTCTCACAGACCCACTAATTTTCTCCCATTATTCTCCTCCGCTTCTTGAAGTAATATTCCTTTCATTAGCACTTGGCTAATGAACCAGACACTAAAGTACGTGAAAAAAACAATGAAGAACAAATTGGCAAGTAGGATGGTGTCTATTGGATATTGCGAGTTACGGAAAGTTGAGAAACGGGCGAGATGCGAATTTTTAATTAACGCCGATTAAAACGGCAATATGAAAATTCCGGGGGAATCCGACTTCCCGAACGCGCGTTTCTACGCGACGAAGACTGCGAGGCTGTTCACTCTTAACGAAGAGGCTCTCCATGTTTATTCATGCGCGTCCAGGGTGAAAATGTCAGGCATTTACCACGCAGATAGTTTCTCTCTCTCTCACCTTTGCCGTGTTGTTTCTACTTGTAAATAACTCGGCGAACAGCACTCGGCGAATCGACTTCGTCGATTTGTACGGGGAGCACGGAAAGGTCCTGTCGCTTTATAAATCATCTTAACGCTCTGCGGCTTGCATCCTCGCGGCGCACTCCACGCTCGGAGATATCAGGAGACCCGAGAAATCCGGAGTAACATTTCGACCGTTCAGGGATATCTCGAACAGTTCACGTCGATGACAAAAGGCGTTATCTCGAGACGCTTCCGCCGAGGCTACCCGGACTACCCTCTTACGCGACATCCTGCGACGTACAACGCGCGCGAGACGCGCAGGATTTTCGCTGAGGCAACGTCGAGGATTAACCGCGATATATTCGCGGGTGTCTGCCTGCAAAAATCAGCCGGCAGCTCGCTTAAAAGATCACACCGACGGCGTTGCAGAAGGTCATGAAATCTCACCTCCTGTGTCGAGAGGGTGGAGAGTCCGCTGCTACGCGCACACGTGCAGCACGCTACACCACCGTCAAATTTCCGTCCTTCGCGCGGAAATTCCACCTTATGTAATGTCCCGCAATATCCCTCCGCCCGAATCGCGTTAACCCCCGGCGTACGAAACTTTCCCTCGCGTCCTTGGATCTCCTCGTTGAGAGAAACCGACGGCCTTATCGTCGGCGACGCGCAGACAGTCCCTTCGCCGGCAGAGCCGAATGATAAAGCGGCCCGGAGATAATATTCATTAATGGCCACACGGGACGCGGACTCGCCGCGGTAAACATCTTGGACTTTCCACTTTCCATCGCTCAGAATTATTACAGAATGTCCCGGGATTTTCCATCTCAATTTTAACGCTAGTCTCTTCTACGCTAATTGAACGTGCCGAGCTTGATCGATCGATCGACCAATCCGAGAGAAAGCCTTCCCGTCTCAGCCATTCAGCCGAACACCGATTCCCGCTCGGAGATTCTCCTCGTGTTTAAAAGACGTCGGTTCTGCTCCACAGAGAGGAAAAGAAAAAAAGAAATACAGGGACTGCCGACGGCAGAAATTTTCGCATCGAGCCTCAAGTGGTGACGCAAGTCGTAATGTCAAGTCATCAATTAATGCGCCGTGGAAGAAGCGGTCCCTCACTTTCTCGCCGCGGCTTCCAACGGACTTTCCCCGCCGAGAGTTTCGCGTTCACCCTCGGCGCCGGTGATTTTCGATTTCCGCACGTCCTTGGGACAAACGTCCTCGACACCAAATCCCAAGGCCGTCGCCGAAATCGAGGACTAAGGTGAAGAGCCTCCTCGTCATGACGCCCGCGCGCTCTCGCTCTCAGCTACGGAGCACCCTCTTGCTCCGGCGTCTTTTCATTGCGAAAGAAGAAAAAGAAGAAAAGAAGAAGAGAAGTCACTCTCACCTTTGCTATCGCAGACGTCGCAGAGCACCATGTCCACCACCGGCAACGGAGAGCGCGTACTCTACCGCGTGGTCGCATCCGCACTGAGATATTTCGTGACGCAGGGCGACATATCGCGGCCGAGGATGCGGCGGAAAATGAGGCGGAGGTAACCGGCGTTGAACGAACGTACAGCACTATCGATCAGCCCGCGCTCGGTCCGTTAAGTGTTAACGGTTTGACAGCCAAGTTTGCACTGGCGACGTGGTGTCAGAACGACGTACGGACGACCAACGGCCCCGAACGCGGCCGGCGGGGCGACGAGGTCGAAGAAAGAGGGGCCGATATGGTCCATGGTGGTGGGGCGCGTCGAGGGACGCCGGATCAATATTAGGGCGTAGACTCAAGGGCAAGGGCCGTCAGCGCCTATACGGGGTGAATACGATACGGGGTGTTGATCTCCTAACGGCGGTTTCGCCGAGGAATTCGGCATCGGGTTTTCTCGACAATTCGACCACCTTTGCATCGCGGATATTGGATAGAGGAACTCGGGCGAGTCGCGAAAGACACTGGAGAATTGCGAGCTGAAGATTTCGTGCTCGAAAGTTCGAATTCAGTGTTGAGAGATGAACGTTTCATTCAACATCAGCGAAAGGTGTTACGTAGCAAATTCGAAATTTCCAATAGGCAGTGATTATGCGAGCAATCTTCGACAAAAGAGAACTTCTCGTCCAAGTCGTATGTTCGGGACACCCTGTATAGAAGAAATGCGTGCAGCCGCGTGCGTACGTGCGTGCGTGCGTGCGTGCGGAAAGGAATTCGGATGCTTCCGATATCGTACGTGGCGATATCGATTGTGGCCGTGGAGTATCGTCGATGCGTCCTATTGTGTCCCGAATTTGTTACACCCGGCCCTTCCGCTCCCACGGTCGTCGGAATCGATCCTATTATCTTCGCACGCCACGTGACGCCGAGAGATTTAGCATGAGATTAGAACGATTAGCCGAGGTACACGATGAGCAGTAAAAATTATTACACGGGTGTGTAAAACGCCGCTATTTGTCTTGCCGGATAATCGCGCCGATCGGTGGAGCGAGATGAAAGTTTCTCGCGCGGTAAAACCGATAAATAAACGACCCCTCCTCACTTACGTAATGGAGAAAAAAATGCCAAATGCACGTGACGCGAGCTCGTGCGCAACGATACTCGTCGGAAACACGTTAGATCGTGAGAGATTACGCTTTCGCGTGGAAACGGACTCGCTGAGCGATACATAAATTTAATTAATCGGCATTTGATTTACGGAAAGAGCTGCTACGAAGGAGACGGCCATTAAACAATCCGACAAGACTTTCCCCACCGCAGGTAGCGCGATGCACCGAGATGAAATTCCTCTCAGGACGTCGAGAAGATGCACCCGATGAGGATCTAACTTTCTCCATGATTATCGTTATCACGATCTTCGGGACGATAGCATTCTAAAAAGTTGTTTCATTTCATTCCGTCACTCTCACGATATTCTCCGTATATATTATATTTATTTCCCTGAGTTTCAATTGTTTCCCCCCCCCCTCTCACTCTTTTTTTCTGTCTTTTTCTCGAAGTAGCGCGCTTTTAATTAAATAACTTAAAAAGAAAACGACGGAAAATTCGGAGTATCCGCGTGCAACCGTGCGGAATATTTCCATCCCTGTGCCATTCGACAATTCTCGCACTTGGTTGCGCCCTTTTGCGGCAAATCCGCGCGCCTAGCTCGAAAAGGAAGCGATAAAATGAAAAGTAAAAATAATCGCATGTCATCGGACTGTTAATAGCGCACGCTGCGATCTTTCGCGCCGCAGATACGCGCGCATTCTCCTCGTTTATGAAAGACTTTCGCGGTGCCGTGAGAATGCGAATGCGGCGTGTTTCGCGACTCGCAAGGGGGAAGGCCCCTTACGGGCTCTCTCTCCCTTCGGGACGCGAAAACGCCGGTATTACGCGAACGGCTAAGTATCCGAGAGCAGCGGGCATAGGTGCATAGTTCAAGCGTAAACGCGGTATTTCATCGCGACGCGAAAGGATTAACCCCTTCGCAGCCACCGACGACCCGAGATCCTTTGATTCAGGAATTTTTCCCGAGGCGAAACGCGACGCTTGCTTTACGAGCCTTCCCGGGACAGGGAAAGAGAGAGAGAGAGAGAGAGGGACAGGAAGAACGTCGTCTTTGCATTACGCTAAGATTACATATGGTCAGCGTAATGTGACGATATCTATTCTGAGAGTGCAACGCGAAATTCTTCGCAACGTCCTGTGAAAAAGGAAAAACTTACCTCGACCGTGCGCTTAGCGTGAATGTTAGACTCCGCCTCGTCTCAATTAATCTGATTCCGTCAATCATTTCAGCCAAATTAAATAGTTGGATATCGAAGATCAACAATTTCGGCCAGCAACGATATTAACCGCTTTCCAAAGAGAAAAAATCGGCCCCATCTTTAAAGGAAAATACATCGAGTCATCGGTTTTATTTCTTTTACGTATTACACTACCATCATCATATTGAACGAATGGGGAAAATTCAGCGGTATAATTGTTGATTTTTTTATTAAATTTCTGACTGGTATATATTTTTTCTCTTAATTTTTTCGTATAGGATGAACTGCGAAGTGGACGCAGGATGAGTCGTTTTATCTAAGAATTATAGCATTCTTGACTCATCGGGTGGGCGCGTACGCAAGTGGAGATATAGTGAGTCCACATGTAAGATGATAAGTCGCAGATAAGAATGCTTGGCGGATAAAAGAGCGAGACAAGGCTCGCCTGCCGCCGCCGAGCAACTTTTTTCACGTGGCGTTCAGGCAAAGGTGACGGTGTGCCACTCGCTAAACCCGTATTCACTGCACTCGGAGAACTAGAAAGCTTCCTGGAAGTATCAGCCGTGAGAACATATCGACACTTTCGGCATCCGCCGACTCGTAATTTGAACCAATCGGATCGCAAATCGGAAAAAGCGACATTTATTATCCAGCTGGGTATTTTATTCAAACTAATATTCAGTAGCGCATTCTCTCACGCACATTGAGTCGAACCAACAATTTTTCCACGATGAAAAATCAACAGGAGTCGGATAAGTAAAAATTATTCCCCCGAGTTTGTACACACATGTATGGGTTTTCCTCTCGTCGGGAAAGGCGAAAGTTTCGAGGGAGCTTTTAGGACTCGAAGAGACCCCGTTAAATAGAACGAAAAAGTAAATCGACTCGACGGGCGAAGGAGAAGGGCACAATGGGACCCGTAAATTTCGAAGCTTGAAATATACGGACTACGACGGCGTTTACATAAGTACCAGCTCTCCGGTACACGCAACCGGCCGTCGCTCTCGAAAAGCTCGCAGGGTGCTCATCAGCCCGAAGCTTTCAGCGCGGAACCAGAGAGAAGAGAGGCGGCGTGACTGTTTCTCCGACTAACTCCATACAGGGGAAGGACATATGTTAAGGGGATACACGCTATATCGGGGACACTTTACCCTGACCTGCGGTAGTAACGCGAATGAACGAACGAGCGAGCGAGCGAACGAGGGAGCGTTCTAAAAATAGGGGTGCCCCGGCCCGAGGGATTAATGAGTATGCCAGTTGTACTGTAATTTTAAACACCTCGACAAACGTCGCTAATCCAATCTACTGGCTTATAAAGCGCCCCTCCTTTTCGAACGGACGTCGAGCGGCCCGCGGGCATTAAAGCGATAAACTCGGGAACAGGCATCGTCGAATGGTCGAGGAAGTAACTGCGAGAATCTCTGTGTAACTCGCGTCCTTCCACCCTCGACTCTTCGAGTTTTCCGTCGGGCAAGGGAAGAGAGAAGTGACGTTGTCGTGAGCAGACACGCACAATTCGACAACGTCCTCTTTAACGAAGTCAAGTGTTGCGTTACGTGAAATCATTTCCGACCGAGATTTGCCGGAACATTTGTCACTCCTACGTGTGAATGTCGTCTGCATTGCTCCCTCGTGATCTTCCGAGGACTCATACCTTTTGTCCAGAACTACATACGTTTTCAATTCGGCGCAATTATCGCAATTTAAATTATAAATTACACTGTGTACAGATTTCTCTTTTTTTATAAGAGATACGTACTAAGCTTTCACAGATTCACCGAGATCTTGAGGCGCGAAATATTCAGCGAGGTAGTCGGAGGTATGTTCGGAAGGGAAGAGCTAGAAGCACACACACACACACACACACAACACACAGGGACTAGAATCGCACAAAGTGTCCCAGTTTTCTCAAACTCACCCTTCCGCTGGTCCTCGTTGTCCGAGTGGAGCTCGACGTCGTGCAACCTCATGGATTGGACGAAACCTCGCCAGTGACTCCGCGAGCGGCCCCTCTCGGCCCCGAGGTCGCTCCTCAGATCCGCCAGCTGCCGGTCGGACTCTTTCACGAGCCCGTCCAGAATATCCGGTCTTTCCAGATTAGAACTGGCCTTGGAATTCTCTTCCGTACTCGCGCCGTTCGGCGAGTCCTCCTCGAGATGATCGCGGAAACCTCGATCCTCCCACGAGCACTCGTCCTCCGAGTAATTCGCGTCCTTCCACCCCCGACTGTTCCTCCGCCTGCGAGCGGGAGGACGCGGCTGCTCCTCCGAACTCGTTTCCACCTTCTCCCTGTGCTTCTCCCTCTCCGGGATCCTCTCCTGCAGCGCCTTGTTGCTCAAGAGCTTTCCGCCCGCGTCCTTGTGCGTCCTGTTGCTCGCGTTCTTCGGATTGTTGCAACGTTCCTTCAGGGACTCGCGATTGCCGCGGGACGCCTCCAGCAATTTCTGCGCCAACAGCCGGGTCCTGGTGATCTCCGTGCCGGGCTTCTTCTCCTCTTTCTCCGAGTCGCTCTTGATTTTCCTGTCGTTGCCACTCCTGGCCGCTGTCCTGGCCGCGGGATCCGCCGTCTGGAACATCTGCTGGATCCTGAAGATGTCCGAGCGGATTTTGGCGGAAGCCGGCACGTCGCTCTTCTTGCTCAGGATCATCGATGGCTTCGATTCCGTCTTGTCAGTCCTCGAAGGACCCCTGTAATTCCTCTGCGTCGGCGTGTTCCTCAGCCTCTCCAGATCCTTCAGGTCCGCTAAGAGGGAACTGTGAGTCCTCGGTAGCCTGGCGTTACCGTCGTCGAGGCCAACGGCGACGCTGCGCGGCCGGTTCCTCGAGTCCGTCCTGCCGATTTTCTCGAGCGGCGTCAAGGATTGATCCATGAAGACGGTCTCGCGAATCTCGTTGATATTGCGCAGCTTGGGCGCGCCTATCTTCAAGCCGGTGGTCCTCACGATCACCCTCTCGACCGACTCGATGTCCCTCTCGCGGCCCAAACGCCTCTCCTCGATCAGCCGCGCCCGGTTCGCGTCGATCGGCGTCGCGAACGAGCTGTGACCGATCGGGCCTTTCACGGAACAGGCGGCACGCGAATTCGCCCCGGGATTGACGGGTCTGCTGCTGCGGAGAGGAGACATCCGGACCAGCTTCGGCGCGTCTCGGGGGTCGTCCGTCTGCAAACTGCCCCGGTACACCATCTTTCGCTTCTCGGTTGGCTGCTCGCGTCGACGAAATGGAGCAGGTCAACCGAGGTGTATCATAATCGTCGTCCACCTGCAAAGAAGAATCGATCATTACCATTTGATAGTGTAAGATAGTATAAAGATACGGTGTGTCACAGGGGAATGAAGAAGTAACCCCCGCAGGTAAAAATTAACTGTATGATACAACTGAAATTTCATCGATTTGGTTCTTCGTCCGCGTGTCTAGTTTTTAATTATAAGAGCTAAAAACTACGTCTGGAGATTAGATTTCAGTTGTATCGTATGGACGGATAATTCCTTTCTTCCACGCATGCACGCATTAATTTAACGCCGGCATTTAAGAAGACATTAATTTACGTCGTTTACTGAGTAAAAAGCCGCTTGTGGTTTCTCTAAGGGCATTAAAATGTCCTCAGAGAATTGTTCGAGATTGCCTGATGTGAACGAAAGGCGGTACCGCCGCATCGTAATCGTAACTTTCGAAAGAGCTGAAATCGAATCTCCGCTCAACTGCTTTCTTAAGTGTCGTGTAGGTGACGGAAGGACCAAATGGAGCCGTAAAAGCTAAGGATCGTTATCTAAGACGGCCCACCGCTCGTTGAATAATACCCCTATTCAGCTATCGATAATGATTTAACTTTCCACCGCGGCATTACGTTTTACTAATGGCTCACACACGTCGACGTTAATCTATGCAAATTACCGGTGAAACTCCCCGAACGCCGGTGGAACAAAGCTCATGCCTGACTGAACGCACGTACATGCAATCGCAGTCATTTAAGCCGGGAATACGAATTTTAATCTACGAGCGAAGTCAGCTCGGGGGAGCGACTTGATTAAATGTCAGGCTTCACGGTTGCGCGATGATTTTGGCGCCACAATTTAACGATTATATTACGCCTTTGAAGAAAACAAAGAGTAATGTCACGGATCTATAATCTATCTCGGCTTACAACTTGTCCGCGCCGTACAACGTATTCAGAAATGTCAGAGAAGCTACGGTGTAATTGTACGTACGTAACGGCATAAATTGACGACAAATTATAATTAAATTATATTTAAATTACGTGAAAGTGCTTTCGATGTATTCCGCTGAATTTTTACTTCCGACAATTCGATCCGATGGACTTTTATTTTCCGTAGTCGAAAGTGCCCTCGAGAATCGTATCACGGCCGGAATGGATCGGGCTCCCCATAAATATCGCATTTGCGATTTGTCCGGTGTAATTTTGCAATTATTCCTCCCTTGCTCAATCGCACGGTGTTGTAAACCAAGACGTTTCTGCGAAGAAAGGAAAGAGAAAAATCGAGAACTTTCAAGCCACGCATCGCCGTTCCAATGGCGGAGTATCAATCTGAACGGCGAGACCGTTCCACCTTTATTTTTTTTCCAACATCGCAGCTCGATTTGCCTTGCGCAACACCGTCGTCCACTTGTCGAGCTACACGCGCGACGAAGGGGAAAAATGTCGCCGGCAACTCCTGCAGCCTATCGCGGTCTCCACTTCAGAGGGTCAATTCGATTCGCAAGGTCGCTCCACGTTCAAATCACCGACCACGCTGAAAATTCCTCCTCCCCTCCCGCCCTGCCTCTCTACCTACGTCGAGCGTACATATACGTATATATTTTATTTATCAGGAAACGGCATGGACTCGTCGCCGAGACTATAATCGACGCGGATTACAGTCCGCGACCAGTCCGAGAGAGAGCCGCGGTAGCTGCGTTTTATGTGGGTGTCGCGTAACGCATGTGGGCAGCGACCCCGCGTCACAGATGTCTTTTGCAACACGCACAACACGCACACAGGCATGCGCGTGCGCGCGTGTGGGTGTCGCGCGCGCGTGCTACACGCGTGATCGTCCGCGTTAAAAGCGTCGTTCAGGTCGCGGCTGCATTTTAATCGACGTCCGGTGCGCATATTCTAATCGCGAGATCGCGGGATCGCCCGACCGCGGCGGATCGAGGGTTGACAGCCGAGCGCGCGCGTCCCGCGAGCCGCCATAAATGGGCAGCGCGCCGGCGGAACGATGCCTCCTGCGAACGAGACAGATCGATCGTCGTCATTATCGACATTACTATGCGAGTACCGTCGCCGGCGTGATATAAGCCTCGTGACGCAATCCCGGGCGTTCGTCCTTCTTTTAAAGCCACCGATGTGAGCAGCTGCAAGTGAAGCGAAGCCCGTAATTTGTAAGTTTGTCTTTCCGCCCGAAGAGAGGCAACGAGCGAGGTTGAAAGATCAGCCTTCTGGAACACCTTCGCCGATAACAGAAGAAACGGTATTCTTTAAGTGGAATTTATGAAATTAATTTCTGTTCGGATAAATAATTTCGAGAATATGGTGTTGCGCGAAGCAAGGTCATTTTTTGGAGCTTGCGAAGGACCCGGCAATTAAAGAGTGATAATTTCGGATATGATCGTAAGGTTGAAAGATCAGCCTTCTGGTTTTTCCGTTAAATATCCACCGGAAATAATAACGGTATTTTTAAGATCTATGAAATTAATCTTGATTTGGATGAATAATTTGGAGAATGTGTCTTGAAATGAAGCCAAAGTATTTTCTAAAGTCTGCGACTGTCTGTGATAATTTCGGAATAATATAATCGGTGCGAAATAATGCGGCTACGTACGCGATAGCCGGGCGCCTGCTTAATTTGCTTGCTTCGAACTTCTCATAGTCGCGAATTATTCCTCACCGGGCACAGAATTCCGCTAGGCCTAATTACGTCCTATCGGTATGGATCGCGGGGTTAACGAAGAAGACAAAAGCGCGAAATTCTCGGCAACATCGCCGGTAAGGAACGAACCCGCGTAATTAGGCGGCATTCTGTCTCTCATAATTCCGATTAAATATCCGCCTACTGTAGAGCTGACTTCATTTCGAATTCCTACTTAATTGGCAGCGACAAGTCTAATCGGCAACTCTATCGGTTATTTTAAGCGAGTTAACACTACATCCTCGACTCGGCTTGAATTTATTAGGAGCGGCTGATCCGTGAGTTTGACTGACAATATAACCGTCTGGTATACGTTTAATTAATTTTCGGATACTCGTTACTTTGTGCCGTTGTGAAAGTAGAATCGTAGACCAAGTTGCTCAATTATATTTAACGAAAGGAACGAAGATTCGGCCGTAATAAATCACGCGATTATAACGCGTACGGTGAACCGTACGCAGAGACGAGAAACTGAAATTTCTAATCTCCGAATTCTCCGTGCGATTCGCAGACAATTGTTACCCCCCGTGTTATTAATCGTTACCGGCCGATGCATTATGCAAATCTCCCTCGTAGGGAAGAGAGCGGGGAGTCATGAAAAATTCATCTTAAAATTTGTTTTCTCTCGTCGCGCGAAGGCTGACCGGTCCATTTGCTTTCTACTTTATCGAAAAATTATACCGTAAGAGAATGGTAAGTAAGTTTTTTTCTTTTCCTTTCCTCCGGGCAGACGTGAAACGAGACGGGAATCGTTAAAAGTGGTCTGATGAGTAATCCGGATTTCTGGCTGCTCGTGCGAATCTGACCGGCATTTATCCGTCTCTCAGACGACGAGGCCGATCGTTATCGCCGTACCGATGTACCTAAATCCGCGAGTCCGTCACGCTGTGTGACGCCAAGCTAGCTCGCTCGCTCGCATGAAGGAGGACGCGAGATAGGTGCGCGAACTTCGCACGCGTTTAACGGAATAGACGTCGTTTTCCGCGTGCGCGCGACTACGCGCGAGTGCACGGCGAAATCCGAAATCGTCCATCACACGTCAACGCTTTTTATGCTTCCGGCAGGCGAGCAAGCGCGCTCACGCGCGAGTAACCGCGCGCGCGCGCGAGAATGAAGGAATACACCTGCGAATTAACCGCGGATTCACCTGGTCTGTTTATCTCCGGGGGAACCGTGAGATTCGTAAAATCCCGGACGGACGGACGGACCGCCGCTTTTTCCCTCTCCGCCCACGGGGATCCAATAATAACGGGGAACTCCGGTCTCGCGGTCTCTCCTCGAGAGTCTGCAACAAGAAAATTCATGCATTTTCCATTAGAACGCTATTGCGAGCGGATGATTTTACGGCTTTCCGCGCTCAGTGCGTTGCTCCCGTTCTCTCTTCGCTCGATGGGCTCTTTGTTAATCGAAGTGGCCGACGGAATACCTCAGGAGGAGGTTCAACTGGACCGAAGCGTGAATGAAAAAAAGAAACGTCGTGAAAGAGAAGTAACGAAATATTGACGAATACCAGAAAAGATATACTTACAATAACGCGAAATCTAATCCGATGTTTTTGTCTTTTACGTTTGCAAAGTACGTCGAATTTTCGTGCAGTTTTAAAGTTCCGGAAAAAAGAAAAACTCGTTTTTCCCCCAATCTTTCCGCCGTTATATCCGTCTCGCTAACGACATATTGCTCTCGGTTTAAACACGACTTACTGCAAAAATGGCAAATATTCACATATTTATATTTTTCATACCGTGAGATACCATTTATCGGAAGACTTCTTTTGCACATTTGTTTTTCTTCCCTTTAGCACCGACGATATTTCCACTCGCTCGCGGACGCACGACTCGAGCTGGATCCGTTCCGCTCGTCCGAAAGGGAGACGGACTTTTTTCGACCGCCGTACACTTAAACGAGAGAGTAACTCTCCCGAGATGGCTATATTTAACCGCGAGTCTAATGATTGCGCTCTCAGCCCTTTCCTTCGGGCCGTCGCAGCGCCTTGATTACACCGCAATGGGAATCGCGCATCCACCAATCTCCGTGTGAAACTTAGCGGATCGCGGAACTTCCTCCGCAAATCATAGCCATCATTCCGAGCGGATTCGAGTGATCCAATTCCGCGTAAGTGGATGAGAACTGACGGTGAGCCGTTCTCGTCGCGTTCGCAGCAACGCAGCAGCGACGATCTGTCCCAGAAAGAAGCGCAACGCTCGGCTCATCGCCTCTTCATTTACACGCGCTGTTTCCGAGGCCGTACAAAGTCGTGACGTAATCGAATCAACACGGTGTTTGTCGTCCGTCGGATAACAACAGTTGCGCGATTGATTCCGCTCATGAGAGAGCCTGTGAGTGACGTAATCGAGTCGAATGTAACTCGTTCCTCGCTAATTAAGATCTGTCCGAGACAGGGCCGTCCTTTACGTTTTCGCGAGATTGAAAAGCTCGACGGAAGGAGCTCGCGTCGTGCGTGATTTCGTTTCACCCTTGCGTTTCAGCGAACGTGAACGCGAATCGCGACACAATTTCTTCCCGGCGGAAAGCCGAGACGCTCGCGTACGAGATCGCGCACGCGAGAACGATCGTAACGGTTTAATTAAAATTTCTGATCGCATCTATATATACTGTATACCGCGCATACTTGGCCGCCCGGCTTGCTCCACGCTTGGAAACCCACCGGATCCTTCACTTCCGTGAGAGTAAGAACGGCTTATTTACAAGTCCCCCGCTTTTTCTTCACCTCGCCCGTATACGATCATCTCGTCCTCAATAGAATATGTATAATCGTCTACAATGGGGGTAAACTTAACGGTCGGACTTGTTACGTCGCGGCGGACGGTCGACGATTCGCAGACGAAACCGACGGGGATGCAGCGGTCTCGCGGAAGAAAAATTTCGCCTCGCTGATTTCGACTCTTTCTCTACCGGCGATCCTCCGATTACCGAAGAAACGGTTCTTGTTGCACCTAATTGCCGGTACACTTTCCCCGCACGCGAGAGTTATTCAATCGAATTCCGTTTGATTCATCGTCCGATCTCATTCATCCTCGGTAAGAATTCGAATGGGTTAAAATAGACGTCGAGTTTACTCTCTCTCTCTTTTTTTTCCGTCTCTCTCAATTATCGGCCGATTCTATTTTCGTATTGCTGCGCCAACGCAAATTACGAATGTCAATAATGCTCTCCCCCCTACGAGGCAACGTTACGAATCACTCCTAATTAACGTTAAGCCGCTAATTAGTCGGCATTACCTTCGTGACAGTCGAGTTGCGCCGTTTCGGCGGCGCGGAATCCTGAGGTCGTAAGTCAGCGATTTTTCAGCCCAGCCTTGCTCGGGTTGCTCCACCACATTCAGCGTCTATTCTATGCCTCTCGTCTTCTACGTCAGATACCTGCGTTCGATGTGGTGGCACTCATTCGAGAGAATTCTGCCGATGGCTCAGGGAGGAGAGCGCGAATCGACCTCGCACACCCCTCTCTGTTCGGCACGGAACTTGGGCGCGGAAACTTTATCGACAAGAACGTTCACGGCATCGCACTCTATCATAATTGGCACGGAACTTTTCACATCACGCCGCCGGACACGCGCCGAATCACTTCACGAAAGTACCTGCGTACCTGCCTGTCGCGATGACCCTCGCCGCTATTTCAGCCACACAGTTTCCTCCACGTAGCACCCCCGGTCCGTCCTCCGACCTTCCCCAATGTGCGTACCTTTTTTTTTTGCGCGGGACTTTCAAATCGAAGGTGCGAAGTGGAACGTGAATTCAGCGAGATCCCTCTAGAATATTGTTTTACTTTTCTTTCTTTCTTTATTTTATTATTATTTATTTAATTACACGCCTGAAAATTACGGAAATATTTTTGTCCCTTTACGAATTGTCCTCTTACAAGTATCATTATTTTTATAAACGTTATCACATTCGTGTATTTTGATAGATATGTAAGAGTACATTAAAAAAAAAATGTGTATTTCTCCGTGATGTATTTGCAAAGTCTATCTTTGACGCTTTTAACGTGTCCGGTGTGCTTGAAAAAACGGGAGGAAATTCTATTATTATCGTCCGTACTTGTGATTGCTCTCTCACTATGTCCGCTTTTATCTTCCTTCACTGCATCCTTCCTCGACTTCCTCGGCTTATCTTCGCTCCACTTTGGCGCACCACCATGTGCGTGCCACTCGCGGGGACGACGACGACTGCGACGGCCATGTGCCCCCGTGCCGTGAGAAGCACTGAATGAGTTCTCCAGACACGAAACATAATCGCGTCTACGGCAGGCTCTGTATAGGTACACTACTCTTTTCCTTTCCATTCCATTCCAGCGCGGCGGTGGGGTTTCCGTACCACACAACTCCCCACTGCGTACGTGTACCAGCGCGACCCACACCCACGCGACCATACGTGGGTCGCCGTCCCGACGTTGGCGGGAGAGAGAGAGAGAGAGAGAGAGGAATGATAAACGGAGATTTGTACAGATTTCTTCTATCCCAAAACAAAATCCAGGAATAACAGAGCTAGGAAGAAAAAATTGCCAAAAGAGACCGCGAGTTGTCGCTAATTAATTTCGAGATAAGAAACTTGAAATTTAATGGGCGTAAAAACAGGAATTGGAAATTGGAAACGCAAAGCGCGATGGAAAGAGAGAAATCGTACGTACTGGTTCCTCCAGATAAGCGGGGCCTTGTTGAACGCAGACCCCGACTGCCGTCTATTTTGGGCAAAAAATGTGCTACGGCAATTAAGTACTTTTACGACCGACCGTTTCGCAATGGCACTTGTGTCACGACGTTGTCGCGGCACTACTTTCAGTTTTGATGCTGAATAAACGATGTGTTGACGTTGTCGCTTGTGACACAAACGATGGCTCTGACTCGGAGAGTCCGGCTTCTAAACTTCGATTTCAGATCAATGAGAATGCCATCATTTACGTAATGTCATGCATGCTGCGTGACGAGTGGGCGGTCGTTTCCTCTTTCTCTTTCTCTTGTAAGTTTTAGCCGGGTAGCACTTCACTTTCGTGACCTACACAGAGAAAAATATTATCGCACCGCAAGGAAAAGCAATTTATTTTTCTTCTTTTAAAATAATCATTAGCTTGAACAAATAATACATTTTCCTTATAATAATATTAAAATATACTCATCACAAAAATGCAAAAAATTTACTCTCGATTGAAGTATTAAAACTTACTAGAATTCAGAATATATTTTGAATAAATTTCATGATGAACTTATGACGAACTTATAAGATATATTTGCGGATACATAAACTTGTTACAAATAATATTTATTTGAATGCAGTATATATGTTTTTCTGCGTGTGGAAGATCGCCAATATTTTATAATTAATAATAGACGAACACACACATGATTCTCCTTTCCAGCATGTTCTAAAATTCAATGAATTGTTCCTTTCATTTCGTAGTAGCATACATTGCGCCAATTAGCTACGTTCTACTAATTAAACTATTTGGCTTGAGGCTGATGAACGAAGTCAGTGTGTATGTGTGTGTGTGTGTGTGTGTGTGTGCAATAATTCATCTATGACAGGCTCTGATAATTTGATTATTAGACGCCTTGATATCTAATAATAGAACGGTTAGGTAATACCCGACGCGACGATCTCGGTATCGAGAACGACGCACCCACGTTTTTATCGAGCTCATAATTTTCACCGGTACAGCGGTTAATTGTTGCCACTTCCTCTAAAAACTATCGGCCGGCGGTGTCTCATAAGAACAAATGATCCGGCACGAAGCTAACACCTTCCTACGCTCTCGAACACGTTAATGAGCTTCGCGGTAGCCGAAGAGGGGGCGCAATGGCGGACTTACCGAAGCAGATCTTTTGATCTTCCCACTCTGTCACGTCACTCTGCATGATAATGGCTGTTTTCTTCATCCTCGTGTAAATACCATTAAAATAATTGATTTTACAATGAATGCCCCTAATCCGTCGTGTAATAATATTATCATATTTTTCGTGAGCCACGGGACGTATAAAAACCATGGGAGTCGTCAATATGAAGAAATTGTAAAGGATATGAAGTAGGCAGAGACGAAATTATACAAGAAGTCAGGGTGATAAAATATTTTTTAAAAATTTAACGAGAATCCCCACTCAACCCACTCAACCCGGATAAATACAACATTTTCGGCTATATCATATCGCGAGTAATTATTTTCAATTCCAATGTATCACGAATTAATTTATTTATAGAAACCATATTACGTTCTAATAACGACGCAATTTCTCATTATCTTTATTTTTCTAAATAATAGGAAATCTTCCAAAAAAACCAAATGATCCCGAAACCTGCCGCTGCACGCCACTTACGAGTTCATTTCTCGGCTCCTCGTCCGTCATCTCGGCATTATCGTCCTCATTGTTCCCCGTACAACAATCGTCGTTACCAGCGACGCGCGTTATTGTTTCCTGGTTCGTGATTATTGTTATTATTATTACGATCGGCTGCAGAAACTCTCGTGTTGCGCGCGTGCGGCGCGATATAATGACATTCTAGACAAGCCCAAAGATGACACAACGCGCCAACAATGACTACCACGTGCGTCCGTCCGTCCGTCTGTCTCTCTGGAAGGGGGACTCTTGTTTTTCTCCTGGAACGGCAGTTGTCGATTGCCACGGCGACGATGGACAGCCACGAATGCATTTCGAGGCCGTATCGAAGACGTATCGTTCAGTCTCGTCGCGTCATCTACAGAATCTGAGACACCTATCGTTTCTCCATTATCGAGAGTTTTCGGAAACGCAGCGGACAAACGGACGATTAATCGAATCCCTCTGTCCACGGAGAAAACCAATTTTGCCGGCAATAGCAAATGTTTGTCGATATGATGGTCGACAGAAGGAAAACATTTATTTAGACAGCAAAAAAATTGGTTTGGACAGCGGAAAAATTCGTTAAGAGCATTATTAATTGCTAATTGCTGGATATATGGACAATTAATGCTCTGAAGAAATCTCCGGGAGAGGCAAAAATCCGACACTTAGCGCCTCGTCCGGAGCGTGTAGTTGCATCCGCCGCGCCTAACGGACTCAAGGTGATCCCGCTTGATAGAAGAAGGTGGCCCCGCGAGCCCGCTCCCCGCAGCCTCGCGTGACCATCGCGTGCCGCTCGGCTTGAATTTCTCACCGATGAGACTGGGACTCGCGCGCGCTCGTATCCCCCCGTAATTGATAATCAACGTTATCGTTGCGATCTTCGGCGCAACGGTAAAGGCGCGTCTCCCCCGCGCGCGTATATTCAACGCAGGCCGCCGGCCTCCGTCGGGGAAGGGGAGTTTGATGCGCGCGTGCGAGTTTTTTCTAATGAGGCAGAGGTCACTTCCGGTCAAACAGAAAGCGGAAACACAGAGCGCGTGCTCGCGCGCATCCGGTAAGCCCGCCGCCGGCTATGCCGCTTGAATGCGCGTCGGAGTGCAGGAAACTGCAAGGGACGAAACTCTTGGACTTCGCCGGCTTCCGCTTGCAATTCCGATCGGGACGACAATCCCGAGGGTGAAACGATCGTTCGCAGTTGCTAACGGCGGAGAAGTCGTTCGTTGCTCGGTCAGGTGACGATTTCGGAGCGTGAGCGAGTGAATGTCACTCGTAACGTGACGTGATGAGACGAAACTCGCCGACGGAACCGGCGATCTTGAAACGAGGTTTTTTTTAATATTTAATATTTTAATTCTACCGTATTATTTAAATTCCACTTATCTAATTAAATAGCTAAAATATTTGCAACTACGTCGACGAATGGCGTCGGGAGACCGTCTTATTGGACTCCCGGGGCCTACAGTTGAGAGGAAAAGGATAGAAACGAGATTTCTTTGATTTCCGAGATCCTGCACGCGTGCGGATCGCGAGAGGTTCGCTCGCTCGGCGAGCCGTCGGACCGGCCGTTGCCCTTTTGTGCAACCGCGGAATCTCATCGAATTTTCGGGACGACCGTGTTTCACGACCGCGAAAGCACTCCTACGCGGTCTCACGGGTAAGGTAACACATTCGAAGCTCGCGCACGCGCCGCTGTTTGACGAGGTAGTGACGCGTACATGAAATCAGGAGGGCGTTTACGTTCTTGTAAATCAACCGTCGTACCGGGCGTACCTCGCGGCGTTGCACTCGCGTGGGCAAGATCCGGCGTGGGCGAATTTCGCCAAAGGTCGCGGGTCACACGCCTCTTTTGACTGTATTTTATTATTTCGTTGTCCTTTTCTCTCTCTCTCTCTCTCGTGAATCGTCGACGTGTGTCTTCAACGGCGGCATGTCTTAACCAGAAGCGTAATCAGCATTGTGCAATCCGCCCTGCCTCCCTCTGCATGCAAATCGCCTTTTCGCAACGCGCTTACGAGGGTCCTGCGTGCTCCTCCTCGAGTGACGTCCTCCGGATGACGAGCTCCGCGAAACATGTCTCTCCAGGTGAATCGAATCTCTCTCGTATTCGCGCCAGCTCGGCTGGTAACGCTGGATTTTTCCTCGGGGCGATTTTCCTCGCCGCAATTGCGGCGACGACGACGTGCTGCTGCGGTGAAAGCGATTTCGCGAAACGGAGAATGAAAAAACCGCATGCATTACTAGTTACCGAGAATGCGCCCGCATTATCGTTACTCACGCGCGAGAAGACACGGGAAAGAAAGGAGAAAATGCACGACGTGAGCCATGGGGGATTAACGGCGGCTGGTTCATACGCGGGCCCGAGTCGCGATTCTGGTCGGGGGATTTAAATTTAGTTCATTCTTAAACACGCGCATTGTGCACGCCGCGTTGCACTTGGCTCTTGTGCGCTTCGACAAGAAAGCGATGTATTTCGGGAGACAAACGGATGTGGAGGCACAGTTGCGAGGAGTAAACTCGAGTGAAGATAACGGAATAATTGAACTGGGATGTGAATGTTTCTCCTCGGACATCGCTCGAAAGCTTCGAATGTCAAATTTCCTTTCGATCGTCGTTTACCACACAATGAAACATTAGAGTTAAGTTTTGACTTGAATTATCTGTAATCGACACAAAATTAACTAAAACTGACGGTTGAGATCCAGCACACAATTTTTGTGTCGACCGACGTAACCGATCGGTCCTTCGCAGTTCATTCTGTAAAATGGTTGAAGTTTGAAGTTTCTCCGGCCGCTTCTTCCTCATAGTTTCACCCCAGCTTTATCGCTCGGGTTTTTAGCGAGGCCGTTCTTGCACCTAATCTTGAAAACGTAATACGCTTTCTCGAGCATCAGAATAAATACTCCCAGGACGACACCGGTTGCCATCACCGCCAGAATCGGCGCTACGCCCTGCAAGCCGACTTCGATGTGTTGGACCTCCGGTAGATTGCTCGTCGACAGATACTTCTCTTTCAATCTGTTCATAACACCGTTGTTCATAAATCGTCGTATGCTGAAACACGTAATTCGGTAGAGCGAGGAGAAAAAAGAGACCTCCGATGATGCGTACGTTCGATAACAGGACGTGCTTAGTTGCAAATCAACAACTGTACTCATTTCACAAACTCACTGATAATTCATGATGCCGGTGTAAGGACTCTCCTTCCGCAAAACTATCCCCATGCTGTCGGCCTTACCAGTTTCTATGAACACGGTCTTACACTGCAGTTCCACGGCGTTCGCCATCATCTCCGTCGTGTAAAACGCCACGTTCTTCTTCTCGCAGACCTGAGACGCGAGAGAAACTTGCGTGTGAATAGATTCGAAGAGATTGCGACTAATCCGTCCTATTAAGCGAAATTAGAGCTGACCTGCTTGAATCCGTCCGCTTCTACGAGCGGTAGCAGATTCTTCTCCTTCATCAACGCGCTCACCTTCTGCAAGATGGGATTCTTGGCGTGCTATAATCAATAAATAATCCCTAAGTAAATAAAAAAATAAAATAATCTTTGATATAAGAATATAATGTAATATAGTGTAATAATTCTTAATCAATAAATAAAATGAACGATCTTAATTCGACACGCGTATTCTTCGAGGATCGACGCTGCGCAATTAAATTTCATAATTAATTCGACCTCCTAATGTTTCTTCCGTACTTTCGCGCGAGAGAGGAAAAGAGATATTGTTAAGTTTATGTTTAAATCATCAAGAGAATGCAATTTTCGTAATCTCCGCGGTCGGTGTAATCGCCGTTACGCAAGCGTCAATTTCTACTTTTTCGCGTAACGATAGACAGCAATAAACGGACTCACGTTAAACATGTCATAATCGGCGCTGTTCTTGAGAACAACTAATTTGTAAGAGCCGTCCGCGACGAAACCCTCCATGGTGGAGAAAGGCAGACTGGCCATGGGGAGCGTCAGAAAGCTGATCAACGAAGCGGAATAGGCGGCCTCAATTATTAACGACGAGACAAAAATCGAAAGGAAAGCCAGCCTCATCGGCAACTCGCTGGGAGGTTCTGCGAAGAAAAATTCACGTTATTTCCAAACCACCGTATGGAGATAAACATTGCATTACGCATGCATATTTTATATTAAATAGTACACTGAAGTAAGTATATTAAAAATAAGTATATTACCCGGCAGACCTTGCTTGCAAAAAATGCCCCAGACGAGCATGTAGTTCTCCATTATCAGACTCAGCGAGACGCATCTTCTCTTTATAATGGCCAACAGAACAGGAGTACACACGATTATAGTCAATATCACCGCCCAAATATTGAAATCGAATGCCTGGGGAAAATTATTTCTTACAAGGACATGCAGTTCCGCTTAGTCGTGAATTTCATCGGCGTTCATTCCCAAGCGAACTTGACATTCTTAATTATCCTACCACTCTTTTCACCTTTCGGGGCAATTATCAGAATGCAAATGATAATGGTTACCTTCAGGTATCCGAACCAAGAAACGTCGGAACCGTCGGGCTGTTTCACGTAGAGGCGATTTCGCGAGTGCATCAGCGGCAGTGTGAAGTCCACGATGCTCAGCCTGTCGGGCGTCATCGAGAATTCGCCAACGCCGATGTCGGCTTGATCGGCCACCAGTTGACCGATCACGCCGGTCCACGACCCCTTTTCCTGATCCCAGCTGCCGTATCCTTTCATCTGGTCCAAAAGCTGCATCTTGAAGTTCATCGCTTTGCCGAGCTCCAACAGCAAAGCGCCGAGGAAGCCGACGACCGTGCCGTTTTCCAGCGAGATGAACGGCGATTCCTTCGAACGTTGATTTATTTCATTCATCGGCAAATCGACAGGTCGTTCCCAAGCGATCTTGGATTGTTTAAATTTGCAATATTTAAACAATTTCGCGGCAAACTCGGGAGGGAAGAAAGTACAGCTTACGTATACGGACGCCACGCGCATGACTTCGCCGAAGAGATCGCCCCTCCTGGCGTAGAAGCTCTTCCGTCTTGCCGTTAAAATTAGACCTCTATCGGGACTCCATGTGGCGAACTCGAGAGTCCTGGTGCGATTATCGTTCACGGCATACCACTCGGTCAAGATCGATCGGTCGTAGCAGAGGACCAACATCATGGTGTTGAAGTTCACGTTGAATATGTTGCCGGTAGGGCGTCTGCAGTGCGCCTCGAGGGAGTGCCCGGGAAGCTGGAGGAACAGGACGAGCCAGATGGGGAAGGATATGGACTCTACGCTTCTCGTGGCTCTGGCAAACTCGTCGATACTCTCCTCGGTGTCCAGAAGAATGACTAACAACGGTCGCACGGTCTTCCGGTACTCGTTGTACTCGCTCACCAGGTTCAGGAAAGTTACCGTCACGGTCATGACTCGCTGCCGCGTAAACTCGCGCGTCCACGTGTGTATCATCGTCGTTACATTCAGATCTGTGTCACGTAATTGTCGTGTAAACACTCGACGCTCGCTCGACGACGCTTTCTCTCATCCTGATATTGATTGAGTATTGATTACAAATCGCTTGACACGCTTAACAATTGGATCGTTATAACAATAACGTTTCTTTTTTTTCCTGATGAAATCTTTCTATAATCGATATTTCGCGGTCAATGTGGATTATTTTACAGCGTTTCCGCCGAAAATGTCACATTCCCGTTATTTTACTGTATACTTTCGGAATACATACGACTCGCCAGAAGATCCTTAACATCTTGTCAAAGGATGCTTTTTGTATCTGTACGAGGAATTCGGACGTTCGAGATCTATCCGAAGGATGAAACTCCGAAGGATTGTTTCGCTCCGCGGCTGAGGATGCGAAACAGCGGAAACCTGTTTTCCGATACTTACCTTGGTAATTGCCGTGATGGACGAAAATAACGCACGATGTACGGTAATATTCGTGAACATCGGTGATCAGCGGAAGATAATCATTAACCCTTATCCGCTCTGTCAGCGCCTCGACGATCAACGCGAAGAGGAACGCCGCCATCGGCCGCATCGTTGGACACCTCATCTCTCGAGATGCAAACTTGAAGCAAATTTCGCAAATTTCGCTGTCGAAGAGTCGGACGAATCACGTCAGAAGAAAAAAAAGAAACAAGTTCTCTCCGCACTTCAACGAGTCAAATTCGAGCGACTTTTCTGTCGACCGAATCGAAAACCTTGAAATTATTCCGCCTCCGGCTGGCCCTCTTCGAAGGACAATTCAATGAGCGGAAATATTGTTTTTCCTGATAAATTATAAAAAATTACTCCTCAGGCGTGAATATACGATCGTGCTGCGACGCTAAGCATTGTGCATCCGCGATACGGAATACTCCTTTGAAAACGTGGCGGTCGTTGTTAAATAAAACAGCGAAGTAAAGGATCCGCGATTCGAGAGTGTGGATGCGCGACTGGAAGGCGATCGTCCAGGCGACGTTTGAATTTATCGGAATTACCGATCTAAGTGTGGTGGACACCGTCAACACACCGTAATGCATGTCCTCGCGCATTACCGTCGCGCGGTCGCGACTGCGTTACTCACAAATTACACCGAGATACGACAAAACGGTGAGTTACCTTTGCATCGTCGTGCCCGCCGCAACGAGCATTACGCAGCCGGTCATTACCGACGAGGGTTGTTATTTCGGACATGATGACCGTGTGTGATAGCTTTACAGCTCGCACGCATAAGGATCAGCGTAAATTTAGGCTCGGGCGCCTCGTAAAAGGGGGCACAAAGTGCGGAAATCAACGGGGAAGGCTTCTCGGTATCGATAAGTCGGATATGCCGATAGCTTTCACGACGTCATCGGGAGTCGTGATATTATACATCGTGCGAGGGACTAATTGCGCGAGTTTCAACATGGAAACGTTGGAGCTAGAAATATATATTTGTCAAGAACGATCGACGTTTGCGAAATGAGTAATTGAGATATTAGTTTTATTTTATTCTACACTTTTTATTTGTATATTAATACATTGCAGTGTATTCGGATTAATAGATTATAGAGACACGACACACAGTGATTTGCATTACACACAGTGATTAATAAGAAGAAATACTTGAATATTTCTTCGGTATTGTTTGATTGCGCGTTGTAAATTTAAACAAACACACACAAACACGCATATAGACGTGAGGGAACGGTGTATTTTTACGTCGAATACGGAGAAATGAATTTCGAGTGAAATCATTAGTTTTCGATGTTCGCATCGTCATCGTTTCATTTTGCGATAAACAGCAGTTTTCTCGAACGACGTAAAGCTCTCAAGTGGCGCCGCCTTTTTTCTCTCTCCCTCTTGAATTGGTAATAAACATTCTCTATAATCAGTATCACGACACTTGAAATAATACCTAAGGAGAGTAGCGACAAGATCGGGATGACGTTGGTCAAACGGACCGGTTGGTAATCCTTATTTTCGGCCGATTCCATCAAGAATCGCGTATCCCTCAGACGCATCATCATACCGTTATCCAGAAATTTCTGCAGACTGAAACACACGCAACGTTTCCGTCATCGAATTTGATAATTCACCGAAACCGTTATTATTTTCCTACCCTAATTAGATTTTATATCACGCGCTATCATCGACGTTCGACTCGGACGCTGACCCCAGTAGTGACTCAGTTTATATTTACATATATAGATCATACGTAGATCCATGCACTTGATACGAGTATATCGATTTCTCCTAATTTCGCGCTTCTGTTTCTATCACACGCTCGCGATAAGTAATTACGAATTATGAAAGATATATAAAGCGTGCAAAAATATACATTAGATATCTCTCTCGTGATACTCACTGATAGTTTATCACGCCGGTGTACGGATTACCTTTGGACAGAATCATACCTAGGTTGTCGATTCTCTCGGTGCGGATGGAGGACAACTTGCACGGGATCCTCACTTGCACGCTCTTCTTCAAAGCGTTCAACGCGAGATAAGCGAGCCTTTTATCTTGACATACCTGAACAAGCAATGGAACAATGACAATGAAGCGTGCGAACGATCTTTCAGAATGTCTCGGGATGTCTCTTTCATGAATCTCCGTAGAGTTATTGTATGATTTTATCTCGACGCTATTAGATAAGAAAATCTGTTAATCGTACTTGCATGAAGCCATCGATTAGGGTCATCGGCAGTTCCGATTCCTCTTTCATCATCTTCATCAGCTTCAAGGAGAAAGATTCGTTCGTCGCCTAAAAAGATGTTGCAGGGACGTAACGTGTTGACTAAATCGTAAATTGTGGAATATTCGCGTCGATTAAAACGCGATAAGGGTTAAACAACGACTGAACTCATCGTAGGGAACAATCGGACGTGTAATAAAACCGATCACTTGTGTGCGGACAAGAGTGAAAGGTCGGAATTCCTCGATGGCAAAATTCACTTACGACGAATATATCGTAGTCGGCGCTGCCGCGCGGAACTATTAGTCTGTAAGTGCCGTCGTTGACGAATTCATCTATCGTGCGGAAAGGTAGAACTCGGACGCACGCAGTGAGAAAGCATACCAATGCCGCCGAGTAATAAGCCGATATCAGTATCGCCGTGCAAAATATCGTGAAGTATGCGATGCGTAGCGACGACGGGCTCGGGAATTCTGACGAAGGAATTACATTCTATGTATTTATTTGGGTGTTTATTTCTATTTTCACAATTTGGAGAAAGAAGAAAAATCAACTCTCGAATGTCATGTAATTCTTGTATTACTCGGAATGATTCGATTCAATTTTTATATCCGGAAGTAGATTTCATGTTAGTTTATGTAAGTATGTGTTTTGTGTATTTCACAGCAATAAAATACCAACCTGTAAGCGCTTGCTGGCAGAAGATACCCCAGATGTAAATAAAATTGTCAGAAATCAGATCCGCAATGTTTCGAGATCCGCGGCATATCTTCATCAAGCACAGCAGAAGCGGCGTAATCGCTATTAGCACGAGGGTCGCGACCCAAGTGCGTGAATGGAAGGCCTGTTGCAAATGTAGTTGCAAGTTACGAAATTATTGGCTCGAAATTGTAATCATCGTTTGAAAAACTCTTCCAAAACGAAGCGGAGATATTCAAGTTATGAGACGAATTATTATTTACTGCGAAGGGATTTTTCGTTATTTCATCTGTTTTTGCCCGCGTATAAAATGATCCGATAATTTCAAGTGATGTAAGTAATTATAAAAGTAAAGAAGGTTGTCTCTCGAGGGAGAGAAATGGCGTAGCTGTACGAACATCGTTTTTGGAATAGCGGCAATATAAAGAGAAAATAAAGCGATTACAGCGATTTTATGTAATTTGTTTTTTTTCATCCCGATTACCTGAAAGTAACCTTGCCATTTGACGCCGCAAATCCCTGGCTCCTTGACGTACAGATCGTTTCTGGATATTATCAGGGGTAGAGTAAAATCGACGTAGCGTACTCTGAGGCTCGTCATCGACATATCAGCGATAGCGAAGTCCGCTCGACCCGACACGATCTCACCCATCACCCCGGACCACGTTTTATTTTTCTTATTCCACAGACCGTGTTGGTTCACTTCCGACACGACGTCCAACGTAAAGTTAAGAGAACACGTGAGTTCGTCCAGCACTTTTCCATACAATCCGCCCACGTAACTTTCGGTATATTTCGGCGAAACAGACGTGTCCTGAATGTCGAGATAGAGAAGACGGAAAATAAATGAGTTCATCGATACTCAGCGTTGAACTGTGCGCAAGAAATGTGTGAATTATAAATCTTACTTTTGCTATTTTAGAAAAGCCAATTATAAAACATCGCATAAATAATTATCGGTAAACACGTTGCAATAGTGCGCCTTAAATCTGATCGAGTACCTTAACAGTGACAGCTCGCAGGACAACCCCTTCCATATCCTTCTTCCGATCGTAGAGAGACAGTTTCGTTAGGAGAATGAATCCATTGTTGTCCGTCCACTTCGCCAGATCGAAGACCTTGGTAGTCTCGCCCTTGACCGAGTACCACTCCCGCAGGATCTCGTCGTCGTCGGCGCAGAGGACCAACATTTGCGTGTCGAAGGCCAGATTCAAGGGATTACCGATCGGATCGTGGCAGTAATCGTGGGTGCTGTTGTCGGGTGTGTAGAGGAACAGCAGGAACCACACCGGGAAAGACATTTTGTAGTTCTTGGTGGCCTCCGCGAACTCGAGAAACGCGCCGTAATCCGGCATGATAACAATGGCAAGGGGTTGCACTATTTTGCGATAATATCGGAGCGACCTTCGTAACTTCCTGAAGTGGACGTCGAACGTAACTACGTAGTGCCGGCCCAGCATAATGGCGCATGTGTGCACCAAGTGTGTGATTCGCAGATCTGCGGCGAGAGATACTTTCATGAATTCAACCTGATCGTCCTTTCTGAGGCAGTGTCGAATATTCAATATCTTAATTTATATATAAAAATATTTATATTTATTATATTAAAGAATATTTTAATTTATATTCGAAGAAGAATAAGAAGATAAAATTCTCCAAGCGAATTTGAAATATTTTCATGCACGTGTAATGCTAATTCGCTCTTTTTAATTCCGTCAAATTTTAGAGAAGCCTATCGAAAGATGTTCTCCTCGAAGAGGACATCGGAAATAGCGCGGGAATAACAAACGCCGACGATTAATTTATTTAATTACATTGGCATTTGCGAAACACATCTCGTGGCACGAACGGTCTGTTTTCGCGAAAATTCCGCAAAGCCGCTCGGAATTTCTTTCGGACTGACCTCCGTAGTCGCCGTACGCGTCGCCGGGATGAGCGAACATGACGGTCGCCACTGAATAAAATTTCCGCAAGTGCAGTATCACTTCGACGAAGGCGCTCACGTTGAAATGCAACTCCGAGCTTACGAAAACGAACAATAGCATAAGGCACGCCAGGTAGAGGGATAATTTCATTTCGTCGCGCGCCTCTCGGACGGAAGCAACGCGAGTGTTATAACGCGGTAGGTCGGAGAGACCGACTAAACGGTTAGAATTTCAAGCGGAGCAAACGTGCATTTCTTCTCTGTCACAATAATGCGGGGTGAATGCAGGGACGTATATGCATATTGGACACGTCCGATATAATGTAATTGCGTGAGATAGCGGAAGAGAAATGCAGAGAAAAATACTGCGCGTCAAATGCGACGTCCTCCCCTCCCTCTTTCCGGTAACTGTTTCTTCTAAGTGATAAACTTTAAGTTGGAAATTTCCTGATTTGATACTCGAGTAGTTCTTCGGGAATATCAGCGTGAAAGGAGATAATAAATCGTGAGATGCGGAAATAAATGCATCTTGCGGGAAGAGAGATGGAGAACAACGCGATATAAAGTATTCACGACATTTCACGACGGATGAAACATTTTTATCGAGTAATTAGCAAGAGCATCGTATGCGACTAACGAGTTTCGAGACATTGAACCAAATACACTCGATTCCCGGATTGGATTCCGATGCGAGTCACGCACGTGACACGACACGCGGATTACAAATGCAAGCGCAAAACTGGATCTCCGTTTTTGCGCGGATTGCAATCGTCGATCTCGCTCGCAATGTCAGTCAATGAGTCTCAGAATCTCTCGTGGCATGCCGACGTCAGTGGCCAACCCTGACGTGTCCGTGAGGAAAGTGCATTTCAATTTGTAATGTCGCGTCAGGTAAACATTTAGGCGTAACATACGGACCGATATCAGTTCCATTAGAAAATTACGATAAGAAACGATTAGAAGATCCCATCTGTTAAGCAGAGTTTATCTATCAGAATTGACGTTATCGAATGTTGCTGTGTTATTAAAGTGTTGATTGACAAGCAACACAATAACGCACCTTTTCACCTTTTTATCGTGCAAAAGCCATAAAATGAATATTTTTCTTCTCGAGAATGCAAAGCGAAGTAACGCATATATTTGCACAATTTATGAATTACGAAGGAATAATTTTATGACTAAGGAGACTGCAAAATTAATTAAAACAGATAAATTACAGTTTCGATATTAAGTAGCAGACTTAAAAATTTTGTAAGTAGCAAGGTAACGTCGAGTGACGTTTCAGTGATGTCTTACTGGCATTAGAGACGCCATCTGACGTCACCTTGCTACCTGGGTATTTACATATTTTGGCTATTCATTTTGCATTGGGTTCAATTAATTATCCTCTTTTGAGAAAGGCGCATTGTCTAAATCTCGAATGTATCAAAACATCGTATAGAAGAACGTATCGAAGCTCTGACGTCTCCTTCCCGCGATGCTGATTGACTATGCGCTGTGACTTGCTTTCATGCAACTGTTATCGTTTGAGTCGTGTGAACAATCAAATTAGAAGATTATTAAACTGAGTCACGTTTTTAATCCTACTATGCTCAATAACGCGCGTGTAACGCGCCTCTATGTTTTAGAAAAGCAAAAATAAAGATGACGATATCGTATGTGTGCGCGAATGAGCGATATATTTAAGTATTTTTAAGTTATTTATCATCTTGGGCGTATCGTATGCGTTTTAGAATATCGTATTATCGTGTTTGATAGTTTAACAATCGAATACGTTATTTGTGCTTTTATACATATATATATATCTGTATGATATATATTTCTTAGAACAATGTAACGATATATAAATTTTTACAGATAAGATGACTCATCGTCCTGTGTGTGATCGAATGACCCTCAACGGCACGATCAAATTTGCGCCGTAATGATCATACTCAGCGATAACCATGCGGAATGATCGAGTCGGTTCTGGAACTTCGTTGATTTCTAGAGAATATGCATGATGAGTTTGCTCATTTATGAGCGGTGTTAAAAAAAAGAACGAACGAGTTAGCTATCGCTAAAATTTTTAGCATTACACGACATCCCACTGACTTTAATGTTCTCCTGCCGCCTTAAATTTGCAATCTCATTTAAAACCGGAATTAATCAAGCGATCGAAATTCATCCCATACACCAACATCACGATGAAAAACTACATTTAATCGCTGATATATAATTTCGTATTTTATCGTCTCAATAATCTTCACGATGAATTAATTACAACGATGTATTGATTATTTGCTGTGAAATTCAACGTGAAAAATTCGCGAAAAGTTCGGAAATTGCGTCAAATGGAAATCCCTCAAAGTTGCGACGCATTTTGTTGGAGGCCAATTTTTCATTTGACAATGAAGACACAACGCAGTTGTCTCTGTTGTTATCGTCGCTTTATTATTACACATGTAATAATGCAAGTGCGCGAAAGTGCGGGCAAACACGGCGTTTCGTCGTGCGCAAATGTACGAGCCGAATTGGAACATGACTCTCATCACGTGACGTCACGACTCCGCAAAGCTGCGACTGAACGCGCGCACCTTTCCCTGTTACTTTCTAGACGCTTCTAGACTGTTATGTCTTACTCGATACTTCTGGATTGCTCTGGATTGCTTCCGCGAAGCCTTCGATACACTCGTCGCCGCTGATGCATATGTCGCGTATCTTTCTAACGTTCCTTATTTTTTTAATGAACGTTCATTTTAACGATGTAATCCCTTTAGTCAAAGTCTCAATAGCTGCGTCAAACATCGAGCACCGAAGGATCAAAGAGATGAAATATATCGATATAAGTGTGTCGATACAATGAACAATCTCTTTTCTTTGCGTTCAAGATTTCTTTAAAAGTCAAAATAATGAATAAAAATCACAGGGAGACGATCGTATTTTTTAATACATATTTATATATCCACACGAGTCTACGTTGAAAAACGCTGGTAAAAATCTGCCGTCTGCATTTTACTTGAAATGAATTTAAGAGTCTTCTCCGGACACCCGGCAAATTTCACCGAACCATCTCGTCGATGCGTCTTATTTTTTCGAACGACTGGCGCGCGTTTTCATCCATCGATGTTCCGCGGTTCGGCTTTTCAACAGCTGTCCTCAAAAACACAGTCAAGCAAAACCTCGGTAACACACCGATATTCTATTTAGCGTAAACAGAAGTTATTTGCAAAACATAGAAATCGCCCAATCGACCGATGACGTAATCGTGTCGTGCAACAGTCGCAGCTGATGATGTTATACACTTCCGTGACATTCGCAATGAGTCATCGTATATACGCGCGTCACGTGATTGTCTCCTGTCAAAATTGGCGTCTCACTCAAAAATGGCGTCGCGCGCACCACTTCCTCCGTTTGAATCTCCCTCGGGGACGGAGCTCGGTAGCGCGCCGAATTCGCGACGTATCGACGCGGCGACTTTTCCCTTCGACGCATCCCGATTCCGTCGTGCGTCCGATTCGAGCGAAACCGGCGAAAAAACGGCGCGGAAGCGCGAAACAACGCGAAATAGACGAGTAGCCGGAAATGACTGAGTAACACGGCGACTGCGCAGGCGCGATGGCCGACAGTTGATTATCGACCGTGTATATAAGCCGTAGCGCGTCGGCGGTGAAAGCCGACGATACTCGACACAGCACGAGTGATACTCGAAGCGAATACATCGCCGATCCGAGACGCTTATACTGCGCCATATTTTCTTTTCCCTTTTCTGTGTGTGCGTGCAATACAAAGTCGTTGCGATCCGACGAAAGACGCAACGATGAACAACAAGCTGAGCTTCAAGGTGTACCTCCTAAACGAGGAGCTGAACAAGCGCAAGGAAGTGCGTAGATTTTGCCTGGACATCGGTGTCGCGAGGAACTTCGTATGCCTGCGGGAAAAGCTGCAGGCCATTTTCCCGGAGCTGCACGAGAAGAATTTCACTGTTACCTGGAAAGGTAAGTGTGACCACCTTGCTTCCTCCCCCCCCCCTTCGTCACGGTACGATGCGATACAAATCCTCCTCCGAGATCGGTACTCTCGTTTTGTAACGATAATTTCGCAATATTACGTCTCATTGCGCAATTATCGACAAGCGATCGGTAACGCCGTACAAATGCGATCTGTGACCTTCGCGGCCGTTTTCACTGCGTAATACACCGTCGAGCGGCATGGTGAAAGTTTCCACGGAATGTGCGTATGACTTATATCGTATTGTTTACCGATGTTCCCTTCTGTAAACCTGTAGCTGGAGGAAAAAAACGCTTCTCTCAATGAGAGTTGTTCTTGCCTCTCGCTTTATATGTGATGATTTTAGAAAAGGATCGGAAAATTAAAGAGCAGGAATTATCCACGAAATTGGATACGGAAGTATGTAGTTTGTTAACGAGTCAAAAAAGCTCACTTCAAACGTTGAAGCATTCTTCTCACTTTGGTTTTGATGATGCACACGCTTGCCTGCATGATCTTATATTATATCTTCGCATGAATACGAATATATACTGTATATTTCTAAATTTATTGATCCTTTTTTTAGTACAATATAGAGTGTGTCCGTACGTCTGTGTTATCCTATTTGTCGCAGATTTTTGTAATACATGTATTAAAATGAATAACCAAAAGCCGGGAATAAGTACTTGATATTTGTGGAAGGTAGAAAATCGCACAACTGAAATCTCAGTAGCAAATTAGCGAGTCGCTCGACAGAATTGCGTAATGTCGCAAAATCCCTACAAGACGGCACTCCGCAGCATGACTTGATCACACCATAGAGGAGACATCGGTCTCTTATCTCGCAATGAATGTTTTCTTCGTGCGATAGAAATAAGAATCGATTACACGATATCCGTATAAAGCCAACTATACATGATTTACCTTTTGTAATCAGATGACGAGGACACTATCGTGATATCGACCAGTGAGGAGCTGGAGATCGCGCTGGATGAAATGAACAAACATGAGATGGTCAACAAGTTGTATGTTGTCCTGCAAAGCGAGAAGGGAGACATGCCGAACCTGAGAACCGATAAGAAGCTGCATCCCGGTGTTATTTGCGACGTGTGTGAGAACACCATACGCGGCTTTCGCTTCAAGTGTATGCAATGTCCAGATTACGACCTGTGCACCAGCTGCATGACGATCGGTTATCATCCCGAGCATTTCATGGTACGTATGACGGAGCCGGTCGAGTGGTCCAGCTATCACGGCCGTCGTCTGGCACATCACATGCGCAAGTTCATGAAGAAGGCGAGCAGCGGCACAACGTCGCACAACGATAAGGACGATGAGACGCGACGATGCTCGTTCAAGGCCGGCGGTGGCAGCGGCAGCAGCAGGAGGGGCGGAGGCTGTCCTGGGTTAAACGTGACAGGCGGTAAAGTTCACTTTGATCCAACATACGTAAACTCGCTGGCGGACTTCGTAAAGAACGTGTGTCTTCCATCAGAAGAATCATGTTACGAGCAGCCGAAGCGGTCTAAGGAGCACCAGAGGGAGCCGTCGACCGAGGCCGCCACCGAGGCGACCGAAGACACGCAGCAGACCAACAGTTTCACTCAGCTGCTGAAGCTGTTCGAGCAAAACGTCTCCCACATCTCGCAGTTCTTGGATCCGCTCGGCATCAACATCGTCGTCACCTCCGACAACGAGAATCCCACCAGCAAGCAGCCCGCCGCGAAAACCACAACTCCGCCAACTACCGAGTCCGGCGCACCCTCGCAACCCGACATCTCCGCAAAGTTCCCCGGCGAGGGGAAGAAATTGCGCGACGACAACCTGACGGAGTCCGCGATGACCGCGGCGAAGGCGGCTGCGACATCGCCGATGGAAACGGAAAATCTCGCAGCAACGACCAACGACGTATCGTCATCCTCCTCGTCGTCCTCGTCGTCGACGACATCGTCGCCTCAGGTGACCCAGAAAGTTGGCTTCCGTGAACAAGTGGTCGACGAGCCCGAGTGGACGGTGGTGGGACACGAGACTCCCGACATCAGCCGCGCACCTTCCATTTCTTCCCACGGGAACGGAACTGTACCTAAGCAGGTGCGTCCCGGAAATGTGAAAGTCTCAATTTAATGCATAATCGTAAATCATATGTTTTAAGTACATGTAACTTGGATTGAGAAGGAAAGGTAACTGAGTAGTTTGATGTAACAGTTCAAGTCCATCTCTCGGAAGTAAGAAATTTTTTTTTGCTGTTACGTTATTTTGAATGCTCTACATTGTTTACTTATCTGTATTATTTATTACATCAGTCCGCGCCGTCCGCACCTCCAGCAAAACCCGAGGCGGAATCAGCGCCGATCTATCCCCCGTTACCAACAGCACAGGAATTCTACCATCGAGACCCCAAGATCCAACACGCGGTGGAGGCCATGATGTCGATGGGATTTACCAACCAGGGTGGATGGCTGACTCAACTGTTGGTTTCCAAGGACGGTGATATCATCAAGGCACTGGACGTTCTGCAGCCCGTACGTCGTTAGAAAATCAAAGAACGACCGGTACACTTTGAGAGTAGTTCGTACTCGATAAGAAATGTAAACCAGATATAATCTACGTAGTCGGTGTTTTCGGTAGTGGGTAATACGATTACTGTTAATTTTACCAACAGAACTTTCTTCTTTTATATTGCTGATTTTAGTTTATATACACATACGGCAATATTTAGTTCATAAGAATATTTTTCTCTCTCTCCTCTTAATATAATATGTGTGTGTGTGATTAAAATCGCATAAAAAGAGAAAGATATGCGTCGATATTTTTATTTTCAGATCAGGGATTATCGGTGAATTATTTTATTACGTTGATTTGCATATCAATGTGCACGTTATATTTTACATTTGTGAAATTTTAAGTCAATAAAGAAATGACATGTACATGGAAGTATATTTCCCTAGTTTCTCGAAATCCCATCGTGTTTAATCGAGTTTGATCAGAGATGCGCAACGTGGTTTTTTACACACGATTTCACGCGCATATTCGAAGAAAACTGAAAGCTTTATTGCAAATACCTTTATGATACAAGTTTTCTTTTTCTCTTTCTACAAGAAACTACATTGTTTCATTAAAGTCAAGGGGTTTTTATTAGTGATTAGTTCCAATTCCTTTTGACCCTCGGGCGTTATGCTCCTGATCCATTTGCGTTCCTTGTAATATTCTATCATGGAGTCAAATTCCGCGGAATTGTATTCATCGACTTGGACGGGTAAGAAGGGATCTAAATGCTCGAAGCCCTCTTTGCCAAGCAGATATCTCGGAAGATGCGATTCACCATTCGTCTGAAAACAAAGATTCCACTTCGCGTTACTGTGCGTTCACATTCAATACTAAATACGATCTTTTAGTTTTTGCCTTGAATATGCGACAAGAACAAAACGTAATAAATACATATGTTTTCAACGTACTATTTATCATCATAAATGTATGAATAATTCCTTCTAATTTATAAAATATCTTCTTTAGCTTTATGTGTCTTCGAACCCGATTTGTATTCTATCTTTTCCAAGTTATATCTCAACGTTATCTGCGTTTTAAACTCGCACTGACACTTCAATTCTATATTAATTGTATATTTCAGAACTACGTCTACGTTTTCTGCTTACACAGATTTTTGAACTACTCAATTTACAATTGGTGATGTTCAGGAAAAAAAAAAACTGTATAATCACGTAATAAAAATAATAGCATGGATTAAGATACGTACAAAAGTTGCTATCTTGTCTACCGTTAGTACGACCGCACCGTTGCACCAGTCACCACCCTTCGTGATATCTAAGAATGGTATCGCCAGGGTAACCTTTTTCGGCGGCACCGACACTTTATTGTCATCGCGAATGTCAGTTTCTTCCGATGTGAACGCGTTGAAACCGTCAATCGCGACCAACGTTTTGCACTTTCCCGCAGTACTGGCGAGCTTCAACTCCTTCAATAACGCGTCCACCACACCACAGGCGTACTTTACGCGACTCATGCCGAACTCGATCATCCCCAGGATGGGCGTTCCTTGCGACGTCATTTCATGCTGATTCCATGTATAATCTTTCGACGTTCTGAGCTGCAAAGCGATCGTATGTATATAAACATTGTGCAAACGAATGTAGCCGGCGATTTAACTCAAAATACGCGTACGTCCAATTGCGTCAGCAGGTTCAGATTCTGAACTTTGAACTGTTTTAACCAAAATCCAGCATCAATCGGCAGATCCATGCAACCTGGTGACAACACCGAGTTCGCAACCTCCTTCATATTGTGGAACCAATGATAACCTAAACAACGGCAATGACTTAGTAAATGAAACGCGCTAATAGAATATACATATCATTTGCACTCAACTTTAACATACCCCACATTAAGTGAACGATTATATATTTTTGCACAAAAGCGTAGTGTAATATGTGGGCCAGTGTGATGCTTTTTCCCGTTCCATGTTTCCCGTCTTTTTCATATCATTAAGGTCTTTATATCAGGTATATATGTAAAAGAAACCTCTTATGCGTGTTTACGCATATAATAAACTCGTCTAACTAAATAATATTAACATGTAATAACAAAAGTATAATATTAACATGTACTTAACACAAGAAACTATAAGTGTTATAAAAGATAAGATAAAATCAAAAAAGATGGAACCATTTCATAATTTTACCATATTATACAAATATTACTAGTTTATCTTCGAGAAAGGATACATATCACGTATTTATTGACCGGACGTGTATAATCTGCCTGAGTGAGATATGATATAATTTCAACCGCTGGCTGTCTAACCATTATTGCGTACTCTTGAAAAGTGTTAGCTTGTATCACAAATTGTTTAGGGAAACCACCAATTTGGAACAATTGCTGCTGAATATCCAATGGCACTTTGTATAGTTTACCAATGTAGTTCATATTGTGATGAGTTGGATTGTTTTCGATTGTACGGAAAGAGCATAATTGACTTGCTTGCTCATCCTTCACTTTGGTTGCAGTACTGAAGTGCTTATTGTGTGTCCCCTGTAATATTCTTAAAACAGGACCTGCAATTGACATAATTTTCACTTTGTTTTCTTACACAAGTAAATTATGAGCGAAAAAGTTGTTATGTATGACTAATAACAAATTATTATGATTTCTCATTATTGTTATAATGTTATAATGAAATATATAAAATTAATTATTTATAAGTAATATGTGAAGATATAACCGAGATTTTAGGAAAATAACATATTTGCTAGTGATTACAATTGCACAACGCATCGTTACAATGTTATCGAACTATTATTCGTAATTATCAAAATTCAGGAATGTAACAAAAGTCATTAATGCAGGTAAGATCTTACGTAAACGCAATGACATTGTGCTGCCGTTTTTCGAAACACGTTTGGCAAACGTTTGATAGTATTCTCAAGTCAATTCTCTTCGTCGTTTTGAGATTATTTATTCAATATGTACATTTTACATCCACACACGAAACGGTCGGCGCAAACTCGACATAACCTAAAAATAGGTTTTGCTGGGAAGGAGGGAGAGTGATTTGACGGCAGCGTTCTCTTTGGGCGTTCACGTACTGTACGCTTTATCCGTCGTTGAGTGACGTTATTTGAAAATTCAAGATTCTCCCGAGTTGTTGTTTAAGATAAAAGTCATATTTGCGGTTTAGACGTATTATTTGACAATAAAAAGTCGTTTAATTCATTGATGAGTCGTACTATTTGAAAAGAAAAGATCCGTCAGATTTGTCGTTGAGTCGTCCTAGCTCAATCCTATTTTCAAGTAGTGCACTTAACAGCGAATTAGACAACTTATTTTTAAATCGTAGCTTTATATCTATCCATAATAAATATTTACCGTTTTTATAAATATTAATTAAAATCAATTAATTAGGCTACTTTCTTGTAGCTATGTTTTGAGAAAAATGCGGAAAATCAGTCAATCTGCAGTTTTTATGAAAACATCTGTTCGCATTTATTATTCTAAATTCTTACATTTTGTTAGCTATTTTTATTCAATATTAAATTTTCAATATTTCCGTATTAAAGGTTCCTAATTACGGAATTACATGGGATATGGAAGTCAATATAAAAAAAAGGAAACTCGTTCGCGTAAGCAACATTATTTTAAATTCACTTTATTCATCCATTTACACATCCATAGTCACGTTAGCGTATATACAGTCTCGTAAAACGTCAATATTGATAACAATCTTTCACCAATTGATATTGAACGGGTCACGGTTCACTCGCTCAAAATTTCGTCGGTTTCCTCGCAAAGGGGAATAATTTATGTATCGAGAATATGTATACAATATATTAATATACCTATATAAAATACCTTGCACGTTATATATCCTCGCACAAAGTCCCGTGAAATATACCGTGATCTTCCGTCATTTCGTGGAGGGATATAATTTATACTATATATATGTATTATGTATGTACGAAATAACCGCGGTTGTCCTCGCGAAGGATGACGCCGAGACACGTGCGCTGTCTCGTTCGTCTCTTCTCGAGGAGGAGAATAATTTACACTTTCATATCGAACGCTACAAAGTCCGTCCGATCATTGTGGAGGCTCCGATGATGACACCGTAAGAGCCTACCTTTTTTTTTTTTTTAGCGAAACCGTGGAATTTTAGCAGAGGGAAGTCGCGTGCGAGGCCTTTCGAAAAGAGAACCGCCAGGTCGCTATCAAAACGCAGCTATCAAAACGATCTCGGTCGTCGCGGGAGTCGCGCGACAAAGTCTTGTCATACGGACGATATAGATGCAGCCTAAAGAGGTACAAAACAAACTACCTGGATAAATAAATATCTTTACATGTTCGTTCGGAACCTATTTTACAGTACGAGGGCGTGTCTAGCGTCTAGGATTTAATTTCGATGGAATCATTGGCGCTTGGACCCTCGACGATGACGCTCTTATTGGCAGTAATGTCCGCTTGACTTTGCTTCGTCGCGTTCGCACCGTTCGTCTTCTTCGTCAGCATCATCAGATGCGCGTGTATTCTGAAATGCAATCTAGACTCCAACAAGTAGCCCGTGTAATTCTTCCTGGAATATGGAAACGGTCAAGTCAATTGTACTTCGATTAAAAGGTTCGCAAGGTATATTAGTGTATTCAAATTGGCGTAATGATATGCAATATTGTGAGCGAAACGGGCCACTCACTTGGCATGTTCCAACAAGCTTATAGCCAATTGAATGTTGCCTTGGTCTTGAGCCAACAACGCTAATTCCACGGTGGCGTAAGGGAATAAATACGTGTCTTCTTTGACTGACTTCTCCAGCTGCAAGACACCGCGCAGACACTCTTCCGCCTGTAGAGGATGTTTCAATTGTCGCAAACAAGCGCCTTTAAGTAGCAATAGGAGCGCCAAGTTGTCCGAGTAGAACTCATCTTTCCTGCGGGAACACGGCGCAAATGTGTCGTTTCTAAAAAAAAAAAAAAAAAAACAACATCGTCTTTTTCTCGTTTCTTCTCGATTACGAGAACGCCTGCGTGCGTGTGTAATTATCGGCAATCATATCGATGGTCGCTTTTTCCGCTTTTTTCCGCTTACGCAAAGTCGATTATGTCACTTACACCACTTACGCCATGCCGATATGAGCGTTTACGTAAAGCAAAAATCAAAATATCGTCCGGGATACTCACGTCGAAAGTAAGACCGACGTGTGGAATGCCCTCTCCTCCTCCTCCACTACCTTGAATATGTTCATCATCAGGTCCGGCCGTTTGCCGATTATCCGTAGGAAATTCCACACGTAGAGCAGCTCGAACACGGGCAGTACCAGCTTTTTCTTCTGCGCGAAGTAACGCTCCGTCTTCTTCACCACGAACTTCTCCATCGGCAGGGACTTGCCGGCGATGCGTTGCTTGAAGTCGGGCGCCTGCATCATCAGGCTGTCTATCAGCTGGCCCTCCTCGCTCCAGGACGACGGCTTCTGCATGATGAGGATCGCCGCTTTCTGATACATGTACATGGTGGGCGACCAGTTGGAGTGTTCCGTGAGCTTGGTCACGTAGACGACCGCCTTGTCCCACTGCTGCATCGAGCAGTGCGCCCACATCAGCTCCCAGTAGCACAGGTGGTGAAACTGCGGCCATATGTCTTGCATCTGCCACGCTTTCGTGTACCAGTCCACGCAGTTCTCGATGTTGCCGCGTGTCAGCTCCAGCCTGCCCTTGAAGAACAGGAACCAGACGCCGTTCGGATAGAGCCTCAGCTCCTCGTCCAACACCCGCTCGCACCAATCCAGGTCGCCGTCCACGTGGCTCAGCACGAAGGAGAGAATCAGATTGTACGCCAGCAGGGTCATCACGCACAGGATGTATCGGAGGCCCCTCCTTTCGCTGTAGCCCGCCTTCAGTTCCGCTAGGCCGTACTCCTGTGTATTCGGTGACGTCGAGAGAGTCAATCAAATTCTCTCACGTGGAGCAATAATACAATCGTCGTCTCTGATTTGTTTTACCTTATCGCCGGAGAATCCGATAAATTCCAGCAGCTTGATGATTCGCGCCGGTAACAATGATATTATCTGAAAGAAAGGGATTTTCCAGGGTTTCGCCGTAGATTTCAAGATTGCCTCTACGAATAATTTACATATTGTTTACGTGACGTTTACTTGGATTTTTTCATATAGTCGATGCAAACTACGTAAAATATTATAAATTAAACACAGTGGAAAGAGGAAGGATAAGTGATTGGTTTAAATTAATAGCTGAAACAGTTCACGTGTTCTATATTGATGTTAATTATGAAGATAGTTAATATTGAAAATTCAAAAATCGATACAGGCAAGTGGCACTAATTTTTTATCATTTAAATTTTATCATTTAAATGATACTTATTTTCCCTTTATCATCAATATGAAATCAAGTTCATCAAACCCACTATTGATTTTTTGTGGCGTCGTGAAATACAAAAATTGCGCTGTTATATTTAAACCAAATAATTTCATCAATTTTTGCTAAGTTAGATCAGGTAAAAGTTAGATATAAAATCCACTTTACGCATATTTAAAATGTCCGTATAATGATAAAAAATGTACATGCTGTTAATATACAAATGTTACCATTCGGGTTTACTCGTGAGCTTGTAAAAGAAATAAAATATAAATATACAAGACTTACGAAATGTAAGAGGAAGACGAGCCGTTCCGTAACGATTCATAGATTACTTGTTATCACAGGTGACACATTATTCTGCTCGTGTACGTACCAAATTGAACAAACCGATGCCCATACGAACGCCGCTCTCGAAGTGCATCTTGAGAACTTCGTTCTCCCATTTGCGACTGTTCAGGATCGTCAGGCACTCCCTGCAAAAGAATAACGGCGGTGAGTCATCGTCGTCATCGCCGAGAGCGTCGAGAGCGCAGGATGACGGCGGTAAAGTCCGCCCCGGGAAAGTGTCTGGCTTTATTTACTTGTACGACAAATAGCAGGTGCGAATTTTCAGTCCTGCTTTGACAAAGCTGACCAGCGTTTCGTCCTCCACAAACGTGAGCATCGATTTTAAGAGAAGAGACTCGGCATAACAGAGCTCCGCATGCACCTCCTCTGCAATATTAATCCTCGGTCATTCCTTTCATGCAACGCGGCGCTTACGATTAAAATAATGACGGCTGTCGAAGGACTATTATCGTCGAGTTAGTCGGTCATTTGGCGAGATTTGAGTGTTAATATCACCGGAGAATAATACTAACAATGATGGGTGAAGAATCTATACCGAGAGAGCAAAGATTAAGAATAGTTAACTTCCTCGAGATTTTTTACCCGACAGTAAACGGTCAGCTTGGTAAACCAGTTTTGCATATTACACACGGCTTTGTTGGTCGATTCCGAAGCATTTGTTAATGTGCGCATATTAATGTGCGATGCTCGCATAATTGACACTTGTCTTAGGCAAGTCCGCAGCGCGCGCGCGCGCGCGCGCACGTATAATACGCGGCAAAGGTCGTGCTGAACAACATGTATAATAAATGCTTTACCGATCGTGTAAGTGTCGTAGTTGATTCGCTTGACCATTTTACCGAGGTTCTGCGTGATGCTGGTGTGCTTGCGGTGTTTGGAGCACACGCTCATGCACTGCTTCAGCGCCTCCACCGCCCTCTCCAGATACAGCTGTACACACGATACATTATTAAAGGCAAAGTAACTTCACGCACGTGCGCGATTCTAAGGTCGGATGAATCGTAACGTAATGCAGATCGGCGTAGTAGCCTTAACACGCTTCTGAAAAACCTGGAGTACTTCTCGACTGATAGCTTTAAGACGGTACAACTTTATACGTTAAGGCTATTATGTCGGTTTGCGTCAATCAGAAGCGTAACGTAGTGATTCTGTACATCTTCGAACGTAAGAATCGCCTCGAAATACATGAACACGCTGTGCCCCAGGGAGTGGTACATGCTGCTGTCTGCCCACGGTTCCAGGATCTTCCTAGCCTCGTCGAAGTCGTTGTTGAAGAAGTAGTGTATCGCCTGCTTCGCCTCCATTATCGCCGTGTCCAAGTCCATGGAGGTGAGCCTGCAGGGAAGTGCAGAGAGAGAAATGTATGTTCGGTGTCTCGAGTGAAGAAACAACAACACGATGTGCATATTACGCAGGGTGTCCCAGAATAATCGTAGGCGGAGTGCACTGAAGGATTCTTGGTACTAAACAAGGCGACTTTTCGTTCACCAAAATTCCGCTCGAACGGCGGTTTTTAAATGAGAGCTATATGTTCCTCAAACGTATATAACGTTTTATAATTGCTTATATATATATATGCGTTGAAAGAACGTAAATGAAACTAATTATGCTATCTGGTACGCGATTATTCACAAGGACACCTCGGATAAAAAGGAACGTAGATATGGATATATATATACGCACTGCGGTAAAGACTCCTGCGCATCTTGGAACTAAAACACAAAAAGCAATAAAAATAAACGCATATAAGTTGTGCAATTTAAATCACCGATTCTTTAGCAAGTTCGCCGTGTCGACACGTAAGCTGCTTACCTCGTCGTCGCCCTCGACGTCCGACATGTTCTGTCCGCTTTAGAAGACCGATCTGCAAAGAAAACGGAATAAATCCTTGAAATCTCGGTCAAACCGCAATTTGATTATTCATTATTCCGTGGTTATTTCCATAATTCTGATATATATCAGAGAGAAAAAGAAAAACATTACGGAGACGTTACGAGGAAAGATATGGGATTGTGACTGGGGAAATATTGCGAAAAATATCGTAACGTCGCGTTAACAACGCATTAAAAATCGCCGTACATGTTGTATCGTTCGCAGGCGAAAATTAGATCGCTTTTCGCGTTGCTCTCGATAATGCCGAACGTGGGGCGATCATTTTTCGACGATAAGCACATACCAAGATGCAAGATGCAAGGAATCTAACGGGCCGATATGCAAGAAACGCTCGATTTTATCTTGAATTTACTTAGCCTCGTGCCTGGGAATCCGCGTGTACTCTGATAATCGTTCGAAGATAAAATGTGCGCACGTTGTAAATACGGTAGTGCCGGAGGTGATATTGAATTTTCTGCGAACGCAACGTTTGCGACACCGCGAAAGAAACAACCACTGGGAAACGGCGCGAGGATAAACATCTGTTAACCAGCGAGCGATAACAACGACAAGAATGTTTTCGTTCACGTCGTTACAGGACACAATTTACATAATTGATAGCACGAAGTAACGTTTTCGCAATATAAACGCTCGGCACCGTCAAACTTCTGTCTCTCTCTCTCTCTCTCTCTCTCTCTCTCTCTCTCCTGATAATTATTAATTTAAGATATTTATCTGAAGCATTACCTACGATGTATGGTCCAATATAATTCTCTTATCATGTTCTCTTTCCCCCTCTCCCTCCGCACCTGCTTATCGCCGAAAATTATCGCTACGCTCGGCATCTTCGAAAGCAACGCGAGGAGCGATCTAATTTCCGCCTGCGAACGATGCAACGTAATCGAACGAAGCCACCAGCTTTCTCATTTTCTATCGTGTTCCTCCATTTTATCAATTTTAGTGATTAATTCCACTTTCCTGCAAAACGGGGCCTTCCTCCGGCCAGCAAGAAATTTGCGGCAAGCGAGCGCGAGCTGAAAGAACTCCGGCGTTTCCGCGCGATCTCCCGCCGTCGAGATCGCAATTTTTCCGCCGGGAACATAAGAGAAAAGCGTGTCACACCGCGCACCGGCGCCAAAACACTCGAATTGACAGTAGAAAACCGCCGATTCCCAATTAGCGTCACTTGGAACGAAGAAATCGATCGATGAAAGCGATCATTAATTGATCGTAATTAACGTAACATGCCGTGCGATCTCTTCCGAGTCGGAACTTTCCTTCCACCTCTCTCTCTACGAGCGCGATCTCGCCAGGTAAAATCCGACGGTGTCGTTTACGAGGGATAGCTAGATTTCACCGTTGCAAGAGATCTTGCGCGAAGCAAACAAATGAACAAACAAACAGACGAGCAAGCAAGCAACGCGCGACGCCGCGCTTACGGTCGGACTTACGATCGGAAATCGGAAAACACCGCGCGATCCTCCGGTGACAGGCGACGGCGACCGACTGATGTGAACGGCACGGAGCGGATTTCGGCACGGAGGAAAGTAGACTGCCACGAAGAAAGTATAAAAGACTAGACCTACATTTCCTAAATCTCCGCGCGGAGGGGACGGAGAAAGCGCGCGCGCGCTCGAAATTTGCACGATGGCTCTCTCGCGCGCGATGCACCGATTCGCGATGATCGCGAGCCGGTCGCGGAAGCGCGCGTACAAAACGTCGGCCGTGTTATTGTACGGGAAAGAATCCTAGAATCTGACGATAACGTGCGGTTGCCAAGGAGACGATCGCACCGGACTTCGCGGTTTTCTCGACCGGAAACCGCGCAAAATTTTTTGAATTTATCGAGCGAAATCAAAGGCTTCTTTGGCGTCCGGGAAACGATTTTCCATGTATAATTGTATATAATTATATATGAAGTGGCAATATAGTTATATATTATTATATATAAATATATATGTATTAATACATAATTATATATATCATGTATAAATTATATATAGCATATGGCATATTCTATATATAATTATACGTGAGAAATTTTGTTTCCTCCCAGCAGTCAAATCGGTCTAATTTATTTATTTATCGATTACGATTAAAAGAAAGCTATTTGAACATACATACGAGCGAGTAAACAAATTTTATATAATTTATTAATTATTAAGCGTATAGTTTTAAAGTTACGGAAAAAAAAATCCGTTTGTCTCCATTTTCCCGCGAATTTCTTCCATTTCTGTCCCAAGGATATAAAAATTTGTTTAAAAGAATGTGGGAAGCGAATCTAACTTATTATCGATTACAAGAAAACTATCTGAATACACACGAGTGAGTAGATAAAACTTTACGTAATATATTCAACGAGATCAAAGGCCTTGTGAGACCTGAATCTGTTTATTATCGATCCAAAAAGTTACATGCACTTGAATACACACAAAAGCAAATAAATATAAGCAGACATATATATGTATAGATAAATAACGTGGATACAAGCGGATCGACGACAAGATTGGCGGCGATCACGCGGATCAATCGCTTCCGCCGATATCGCCGCGTCCGTAAGGACGACACGGCGTTACTACGTGGACGCGAGAGTACGCGTAACTGCGTGCAAACGCGGGCGCGTTGTCCTCCTCCTCGCGTCCTAACGACACTCCGCGCGCATACGACGATGTGTAAAACGTATTCACACACCGGACCCGGTGGTAATCGGCGCGCGTGCGATTGCGCGGGCGTAATCACGACGGATCGATAGCCATCAATAATTCACCCGAAAATAGAGCGCGATGCGTGCTTAAAACGCTTAAACGGAGGGAATCCGAGAGGTACGCCGGAGTAACGTTGTAGGCATGTGGGACGCGCGGGCGGACGCGACTGCGGAATCGATCGTCCTCGCCTCGCGAGGAACGCGCGCGAGAGCTCTCTCGTGTGCACGTCCCGAGCGTAGGGGATCGCAGGATCCCGCGTGGTCCTCTCGCACCTCGTGTGCGAATCCTCTCTCTCCCTCTCTCTCCTTCTCTCCCGCTCGCGCGGAAAAGTCGCGGATAGCGACGCGACTTCCCCGCTACGGTCCGCCGTGATTCTCGCGACGCGGGAAAACTCGGCGCCGGGCCGTACACTGACTGATCAGCGTTGACCTGGACGCGCGGCCGGGCTCTGTCCGTCCGACAGCGTCGGCGGAGACACGTGACCCTGCGCATCCGCGGGTCGGTACGAGACGGGAGGATCAGTAACGTAACAAGGGTCACGGGGGGCCACCCTCGCCCTTAAGTGCGGCTAAGATGGCTTTAAAGGATACTTCGGTTCCGTTAGAAGGATCTTTCCTCTCCGTGTTTACGAACGATTTCCTCGCGCGCTTCTCTCGCGGTTATTCGATCGAGTCGGTGGGGTGTGCGCGTGATGCATGTATGGAGATGTTTTATTCGATCCTAACGGTCTTTTTTCAATTATAGTGTCGGTGTAGTCCGGGCACTTCAATATCTGGATACCCATAATCGCGGGTATTACTTGGATAGGCGGACTCCCATATTCACGGATATTATCTCGGCTAGAAAATAGTAACACGGGTAAACGGTTACGAGTCTGTAATACATTTCGTTTGTTATCGTTGTTAGAAAAATCAATAATTCGTGACGCCCGAAATGCTCGGTTAACCGGATATCCGGGTAATCCCGAAAGACCAGGCCGCCCAGGTAGATGAAATTGATAGCACTAAACGAGCTTACTTTCACGATCCCTTTTATCGTATATATCGAAGAAAATACATTTGGTGTAAAGTCCGATTAAGCAGACCGTTCGTGTGTGGAGTATCATTCGGACGACGTTAAGAAGAAATTATAAAATGTGGAGGGAAATGTTCAGAGCAGCTTTACTGATCAAGGGTCAATTGAAGAATAACCGGAAGCTAATATTTGACTCTATTTTTGACTCTCGATTTTTGATTCCCGGTCTTCGATTTCCTTATAATTAGCAAAATAACAGGTTGAGAGTGCAATCTTGTTCAAACATAATCATTCAATAGTGTGTGTTCGTTGTTTTTCTGATATCTCATTTTGCGTCACGTCGCAGATAATAAAATTTAAATAAACTGCATTGGAATCGCTTCAAGCATAGAAATACGCGTGATCATGAATAATTAATTTTCTTGCAGATATAGCTAAGATAATGGACGAGAAATGGTGGAAAAAAAATCTCCCTCGCAAAGATGATTAGGTCACGAACGTCACAATGGAAGTTCACTGTACCCTCTCGGGATAATATAAAAGTCGAGTGCCCTGATGCTTAAACGTTTACAATAATTTATCATTGGTATCGAATAATTCTCGGCATTAGACACAGCTGCTTTAAGTTGATGAAAAAATTATTAAAGTTTTTAATGCCAGATTTCCAAGGAATTAATAAAAAACTCTAAAAAAAAACACTAAAAAAACATAAGTAAAAAATGTATTAACATACAGAGACATTTGCCTCGTTGAGATTTTTTGCGAAATGAATAATTTGTATAAGTCGATACTGCATGCATGTGTTTGCGAAAAGAAAATGGATGGACTATCGTGAATATGGTTTTACTAGACGAGGGAAAAAACATGAAGAAGCAGACGAAGCAGAGTCTCGTAGAATATTTTACCGACAGACATGGATTAAGTTTATCGATCCGACAAATAGGATTATAAAGTGCTCTAGGTTGAACAGAAGCTAAAGATAGTGCATCAAGTCTAATTCGATGATTGACGCTCGCGAATGAGTTTTATTAAAATCAGGTTTAGGTAATAACTAGTTAGTTAAAAGTTAAGTTAAAAAAAAACTTTTAACTCAGTTTTAATTGTTTAGTTTTAATAATTTTAATTTTAATTAATATTTGATATATATATATATATATATATATTTACCTAATGATATAAATGTGTAAAGAAAAGTGGGAACATCTGCGCTACTCCATTACAAACTGCAATGGAACTTGGACTTGCAGGTTCGTTGCAAACTGCACTTGGAATTATAATTGTAGTGTGAAACACGGCCTTGAGAATTATCGCTTTGTTTTTTCATTGTTACGGCAACGTTTTACATTCTGAATGTGAAACTTACGCGATACAAAATTTCACAGGTTTGCGTGGAGGATTCCATTAATGTAATTAGGACATGGATTTTCATATGAAACGATCGGTGTGAAACAAATTTTTATTTTTTTGCGTCTATAGCCTCTATGTAAAAAGAGGCCGTCAACGAGGAAGTAAACAATGTCAACGAGAGTAATCATCAGCGGAAATTTCGAAACAGCTCGAAATCAAATGTAAACAGTACAAATTGTAAACAGATTAAATTCTCAACGCAGTAGCGAGATCCGCGCGAAATGACCGATCGATTGCATAATACACTATAATTCGTTAATCGCAGGAAATTCCGCAAGAATTTCCCGCTCGGAATTAAGCAAGTCGCAAGTTGCGGGATGCGCAACTTGCCGTATAATTCCGGTTAGAGCTCGCATTTGCTGGGAATCGTGCCGGCACGTATCCGTATAGAATACGGAAATGAGCGGTAATCTGCAAAACAAGAGGAAGAGGAAGAAGGAATGTGTGTGCGTGCGCCGCAGGCGTGATGAGGTGCGCGAATAGGTGTAAAGTTCTCAAAGCAGGTATCCGCACGCACAGTGTGTGTACACGCAAAAAGCAAAGCAGCCAGCGCTCGCGTCCGAGACGCGGTCGGCCATACGTCAAAATCGTACCTGCTGGCGCGCGGCGAGCTGGCCGACGGAAGCAAAGTCGCCGCCACTGGCAAGTCCAAGTGTAGCTCCGAAGGGCGCGTCTTCGGAGCGTGCCGCGCGCGCTTGCGGGAACAGGAACGACTGGTGAATCTCGCGCGCGACTGGAATCGCGATCTATCGTGATCCAAACGTGACGACGACGATCAAGACAACGGGTGACAACGTGGTCGTCGGCGCCGCGGCATAGACAACACTGATAGACCGAACCCGCTGCTGGCCGAGGCTTCGATCCTTCTCGCACAGGATCGGCATAATTGCGCGGCGGCGGCGGATGTAAGCGCGCGTCTCGCCTCGTCTCGCCTCGTCCCGTTGCATCTCGCGCAGCGCACACTTCTCTTTTCTACACGATCTTCTCACCAGATCGCACAACGGCGTTCGCGCGACTGACGCAACTTACGCAACATAACCTTATTCTCGGTAGCAGCCGAGTGCCCACCGCCTCGTTGGCCCAACGGGAACCGTGTATTTTTGTCTCTGCCGCGAAGTGCGTCCGTGTGAAATTTAATTATAGGAGTAACCACCCGTAGCGCGCTGCAGAGGCTGTCGGGCGGCGCGTCGTCGTCCGCACCGAGCGCCCGGAAAATCATATGTTACGGCGTCGCGTTTGTTATCTTCCCGACCACGCGCCTACCCCGAATTCATTATTTGTTCCTCACGTTATTCCTATTATTATTCTCAACTCACTCTCTCTCTCTCTTTCTTTCTGACGTCATTATCGTACCGCTTAGTCACTTGGCGACTTGGCTCGACGGCGTTACACGCTTGACACCTTGTGTCTACGCTGTATGTATAATAAGAGTATGTGTAACTAATGTGATACTTGGCGATATTTTATGTGCGACGAAACGTTCAAGTTCATCGCCGAATTCTACTTTGCGCATTAGAACGTCCGTTATCGCGGTGTTATACATGCGATTGTGTATAAGTTTTTCTTTATGTCGCGTTCACAAATTAGTGATGTTTGTTATGATAACGATGACCACGATGAAAATAGATTCTTGGCACTTGTAGATCCTCAGTAGTCATTGCAAGGGCATGAATAACGAACCATACGGCAGCGGTTGCGTAGCGAGATCACCAGGTGCCAGTTAACTCGATATTTCTCCGCTATGGAGAATCAAGGTTACCACCATCAGACTCTTTCGACCCATCAGTCTTTCTGGAAGAAGAATACGCGAGCTGTGCCGGGAAGGTGTGTATCCCTTTTGATATTACTTCCTCTACCAATATGTATCGCGTATCATCAGATTAACTTGTCAACTACTGGGTTTACTTCAAGGCCGAGCCCCAAGCAAGACATCAGACATGGCAAGTTCAACACTATGGCAATCGGTTCTGGCAACCTGACGAGTACAATTAACAGCAGCGGCAGTACCGGTGGCAGCGGCGGTTCCACTTCCTTCCAAGACTTTCAAGAAAGCGTCGACGACGCGTGGGACTCGGGGGACGATGAATTTTGCACCGTCTCGGACGTCAAGATATCGAAGAAAGTCAGTCACTCGGCGGCCCTCAGTGTCATCAACAGCCACAGATCCGGTAACGCTTGTGCGGAGCGACAGACGAACGTCAAGACGGTCCAGCGGGAAATTATCCCCGAGGAGAAGAAGGCGGAGGCCCTTCAGCGACTGGCGGTGCAGCCGTTGCATCTGCGCAACGCGAATTTGCTCATTCACTCGCAGGTGAACAACAGTCAGCATCATCATCTCGGCGGCGAGGATGCGGATCTGAAGTACGGCGCGTCGCCTCAGCACAGACCGACGCAGTTCCCCGGTAGACCGCAGCTGTTACGGCAAACCAATCCACCTGCCAAGTTTTTTATACCTTCTAAGGAGCAAGGTACTTTTCCAACGATCACTCTCAATGCTCGAGAATTTCGCTGTAATATCTAATAGTGAATTCGATCACTTACACCACACCGGTTTTGCGTAGTTGAATACTTTATGTCTAGTATTATATGTATATAGTAATTATTATGTATAGCAGCCTTTAATATATAGTGTGAGTGATCGAATTCGCTGTAAGACGTGAAATTTCATTCGCTCCCCTCTGTTGCCTTCGTAGTCAATAGCACTGCTGCTGTCAATAGCAATAGTGCTGCTGCTTTATTTTAGGATAACCGATAATGTCTTACATTATCTCACGGATTCTTTGTGCAATTGCGGATGCACGAAGTATCGTTCTATTAATTATGTCTACATGCCTGTGACGGGCGATCTAAGAACCACTCGTCTTGTTCAGATGGCGAAAGTAAAGTGGACAAGTTTCAATTACTTCTGGAAGCGTCCGTGCTGAATTTGGACGAACTGAGGCAACTGTCGTGGTCGGGCGTGCCGGCCAAATTGCGTTCCGTCACCTGGCGGTTGTTGTCTGTAAGTAGCGAAGGTAAAACACGCGTTATCGACGGGCCCCATTGATCGAGCGTACCCGTGAAGAGTTACGTGAACGTGTTTGTGACACGCTTGCAGGAATACCTGCCGGCTAATCTGGAGCGTAGGCAGCACGTGTTGGAGCGCAAACGACTGGACTACTGGAACCTGGTGAAGCAATACTACGACGTCGAGCGCGACGAGGCCTTCCAAGACACGTATCGGCAGATTCATATCGACATACCGCGAATGTCGCCGCTCATATCGCTGTTCCAGCAGACGACGGTGCAGTTAATATTCGAGAGAATACTGTACATCTGGGCGATCAGGCATCCCGCGTCCGGCTATGTTCAGGTAATCGCCCTCTTGGAACCGTCGTCCTCGTCGTCCGCCACCGGCAAGATTGCACAAATCGATTGTTCCGGCAGGGTATGAATGACTTGGTGACGCCCTTCTTCTTAGTCTTCTTACAAGAAGCGGTACCTGTGCAAGCCTGGCAAGATCTCGAGAACTACGACGTGGCATCGTTGTCGAAGGAGCAGCGCGACATCATCGAGGCCGACAGCTTTTGGTGCCTGTCGAAATTTCTAGACGGTATACAGGACAATTACATATTTGCTCAATTGGGAATTCAGCACAAGGTGAATCAATTGAAGGAACTGATACAGAGGATTGACGGTGAATATTCCGAGAAGTCGCTGCCAGCTCAGCACGGTGCGTTCGCCTCTGTGTTTCGCTTGAAACGTATTTCTTCCAGCACCGCTGCATCAGCACCTGCATCAGCACGGGGTGGATTATCTACAGTTTTCCTTCCGGTGGATGAACAATCTACTGACCAGGGAGATCCCACTTCACTGCACCATTCGTCTGTGGGACACCTACCTGGCGGAATCTGACAGATTCGCTTCATTCCAGCTCTACGTATGCGCGGCCTTTCTTCTGCGCTGGAGGCGTCACTTACTCTTGCAACCTGATTTCCAAGTAATTCATTCATTATTATCAGTTAATCGCTCGACTTTGACATCCCCTTAAACTCGATATTAATGTCAGTCAATTATTAGTACCGATTCCCACGGAGAAGAAAGAACAAATCTCAAATCTTTACGTGCGGATAAAGCTTCTTATAGATTTCTTTGGTCTCTCTTATCTTACACGGTTATCCATCTCGGAGAGTCACATGACGCTATACCGTNTTTTTTTTTTTTTTTTTTTTTTTTTTTTTTTTTTTTTTTACCAACTGCAGGGGCTGATGTTAATGCTACAAAACCTGCCCACTCAGAACTGGACGGACTCGGAGATCGGTGTGCTGGTGGCCGAGGCGTACAAGTTGAAGTTCACATTCGCCGACGCGCCGAATCATCTGCAAGCTCACGATACCAGGTGACCATTTTTAGACGGGTTGAGTTAAAGTTATTATCACGAGTAAAATAGTGGCCAAACCATCGAGGGGTTTAGGCGATATAGGCGATATATCGCCGGCCCTCCTCTTCCGTCTTATCGTCGCTATGTATACGCTGCGATGTTCAGTCTATCACGGCCATATTGTGAAAGTTTCCGGTACGCGCGGTCTCCTTTTCATTTGCCCCTACTTGTCGACTACTGGGTTTTCTCCTCCGATTACCACGCGCGTCGTTATAGAGTTTATCCTTTTGTTATATGAGGAGGATTTCGTGGAGGGAGGTGTCTTAGATATACTCGCCATATTCCGCACCGGAATAAACGATGTAAATGCGATGGTTGAAGACGAGAGGCGCGGAGAATGTAACGCGAATCAATTGCCATTTCCCGGTTTGCATTACATTTTTATATATATAGCAAGTCTCAGACCTTATATATATATACAGATAATATATAGACAGAAAAGTTTTATATATCGATCCTGTGTTGTGTTTCTACATGACGATTGCACCACTTCCGCCAATCCACGCACATTCCTATCCGGTTATTATCATGAATAATTATTATATCGCGTCCCGATGGCTCTAATATTACCATCGCAGTGCTGTATTATTCAAGTAATTACATTTTATTTTGATATATTTTTTATTGTCATATATCATCGATATGTTTCTTATGATAATTATCGTATTCATTCGAGAGACGCGCGGAAAAATACATAGTAATAGACTATGAATTCTATAGAGTCTACTTGGTACTAGATTTCCCATTATTACTCGGGAACGAAAAATCGTGCAGATTTATGAAGATTCTCATCTCAGATCTCAGCTTCTAACTCTGTGCTAAATGCTTACAAGATAAATCCTCGATTAGGAAAGGAGGTAGGTATAACGCACTAGGTTTTAAGGTACGATATAAATAAATACGACTAATATGTCGGCAAGTTAACTATCATCGTCTGGTTAAAACGATTTTACGTAATTATGCTTCAGTCGTCGTCTATATCGATTTGACCGTAGTCTGCATCGTCCAATGGTGGTATCATCGAGAGCGTCTCGTTAAAATCAAATGTTTCCTGTAACATGACAGAAAAAAAAATAATTCGATCAGATACTTGACGGATGTACATCTTCTCAAACATTATATTGTTTTGTTCTTTTCAGCTGCACTGCTGAACCGGTGCTGTAAGTTAGAGTGAGACAAGTATATTTTGTCTCGTTCTAAAAAAGAACAGACCATGTTCATAAGATCTTAAAGATGTCCAAAAAATATTTTTATCTTCCTTTCTTCCACGAGTCTTTCGGACATTTCACCCGAAATTTCGCGTTTGGAACATTCGATGGATTATCATTGATACTTACACTGACGTAATCAACGTGCACCGGCGTCGGGTATTCACAGGGCATACATTCCATTTGCGTAATACCATTATTGTCGGCGGTGCACTCGCAATATTGACACTGGTTAGGCTTGGCCGTCAGGGCAACCCTCTTGGCAAAAACGCTCGCCAGTTTCTTACTCGAGGCAGAATTACGCAGCTTGTCGCCGCTGAATATCGTGCCGTTCGTCTCCAGTGACAGCGGGGTGCAGTAACCCAACGCGTTCTTCGAGAGTTTCACTTGTCTCCTCAGGTCCACATCGCCCACTAGTACTCTCGCGTCTTTCTCGGTGTACGATTTGCGCGCGTCCAAGCCGTAGAAAATCTTGCTGACCTTCTCCTTGTCGAATTGGAAGTCGCCGTCCATCAGTATGTGCAGGGTGATGTCGTGCTCCAGCAGTACTTGGTGTAATACGGAATACTCCAGCTGAAAATCGAGATCGATTAATACGGAGTTCCCTTAAGATCCAGGAAATTTTTTATTACATGTATTGTAGATTACAATGTTTGAACGTAACGAATGTGGTAGTTGGAGCTTAAAGAGATGAGAGAGGAACGACATATAGAGGAGAGCATCGAAGATATTTCGAGGAAATTGTCAGGATGTGTTGAAGACGTGGGAATTCGGCTTTTACTATTTTGTCTGAAATTAAAAGTCGATCGTCGAGAGTTCAAGAGATCACCGACACGTGAATCGAGAAGTGAGTGCTTGAGATATTAAAGAAGGAATTGGAGGATGATAAAATTTCACAAGGCTACATCTGGAAGAGGAGAAACTTACCATCTGATTCTCCGACTCGCAGTGCGAGCAGGGTATCAGTACGAAAGTCTTGGACACGCCAGCTCTGAAGACGAGCTGTGAAGCAAAGCCGATCGCGGCGAAGATATCCCGGCTGCCGTTGCCGACCGGTATATAGTTGAAGTAATCCGCGAAGCGCTCCGCGTTCTTGGTGAAGATCTGCCCGTCGAGGACGATGCTTCTGGGTTGGTCGTACACACCGTCGCCGCCGAAAACCACCAGAGACCAGCGATTGCTGTTGAGGCCTTGGTAGTTCAGCTCCTTGTTCATCTGCACGATCAACAGCTCCATGCTGCTGTTGAACTTTATATCACGATTGCAGCTCTTCGCTTCGACGATGAACACCACGTCGGTCGTTTGCGGCACCGTGTCGCCCTCCAGCCGTTTGAACCGGCCTTCGGCCACCTGGCTGCCGTCTATCATGCTGCAGGTGGTGCAGCGGTCCGGTATTCGCAGATAAGTGTTGTAGAACATGCACGTCTGCATGTACGATATCGCCACGGTGCAAGCCTCGGCCTCGGTAAGGCTGTTCAGGCACATGCTGGAGTACTCGATCGGACTGATCACGCCGAAGCAGATGCCGAATTCCGAGCTTTTGTTCAGGAACAGATCCTCGCAGAAGTTGGACACCACGCTATCCCGCTGCATGGTCATGCTGGCGCGATTAGCCGCGCCGCTCGCGCAGTCGTCGATCGCCCAACTGTGAGCGAGGCTGTCGATGTCCTTGACGATCACACCGTTCGATGCCAAGTAGTCGTCGAACTGCTCGTTGCTCATCGTGCCGAGCAGACCGGCGGTCTTGCCGTAGTACCAGCCGGACAGCTCCAGCGAGCACAGGTTGAACTTGAGATTGCACTCGAGACGGAACTGCTTGTTTTTACGTTCCACCGTCACCATGTTCTCTTCTTGGTAGACGTACGTCGTGCCGTGGTCCAAGTCAACTGGCAGCTGCAGGTTGCTCGTGGTCCCCGCTTCTTGAGAAATCACCTTTATCGTCTGAAGAATATTACATAGCGTCTGATGGGTAAGTGATTGTTCTGTGTGATATGTTTAAATGATTTTATAAACCTGTCGTGCAATGAAATGATCAATTTGACCTTTGATTACTCCGGAGAAAGTGATACTTGTTTCATATTACGTAGTGATGACTTTTCTACTAACGTCGTTAAAGAGGTCCAACTCGATAGCGTTGTTCCCGATCAGTACTACGATTTGGTGAATGATTTCCTCGCCTTGGTTGTATTTCACTAGAACGGCGAAAGTGTCGTGCACGAAATCCTTCGCTAACAAGTAGGTGCAGCTCCCGGCGAAGTCGAAGTAACGGCCATCGAAAGTGACGTAATGCTGAGAACCGATAATCATAGCTTGTGCTGAAACAACGTGTGTGTTATTTATCATAAGCAATTGATTATCGATGTTTATTTCTTTTTTTTTTCTAATAAGGAATTCAACGAGGAGGAGTATCAGGGCGAGTTCAAACGTTGTTAAGTTTTCATAGATGTGAGACGAACCTTTGAACGGCGGTAACCAGTTGGACAGGTCCGAGTAGGGTTTATATTGATAATAGAGGCCCCAGAAGGTGGTGTTCGAAGTGACGAAGTACGTCTTGAGATCCGCGATCGCTCGTAATTCCGGTATCTCGTGGAACTCGGGCGTCTGATTGAAGGCGTGCCAGGACATCGGTAGCTTCTGTTCCAAGCATATCAGGCCCTGATTAGGATCGAAGATGAACATGGTCTTGGCCTCCCTGTAGCGACTCTCAGCCTGCAACGCCGTCTGACTGATGTCCATCATCTTGGAATATACAAGTCGGATCAGATTCTCCAGCTTGGTCTTAACTTCGAAGTATTCGTAGATGTAGTTGATCCTATTGTACACCTGATCGAACTTCTCCAAGGCGTACTTGGCGGACGGTAGTTTCTTCAACTCCTTCAGCTCCGACAGGATGTCGTCGATCACGTCCTTCAGCTCCTTGCCGAACGGCATGTAGGCGAAATAACGGTCCTTCAGGAACTGTATCACCACTCGCGAGTACTTGTTCACGTTGGTCACTATATCGTTCGCCTTGATGTCGCGGTAGAACTTGTCGATGTCCTGCGTGAAGTTGGTGAGGCGGTCGAAGTAAGGCGACGTGACGATCTCCTTCTTACGGTCGTACAGGAAGTCCAACACCTCTTTGCTCGCTCGCCACACAGCCGTCTCGACATAATGAACGAACTGAATGAACAGTGGTTCCATCCCTTTCAGGAAACGGTACCATTGCTGCGAGAGAGACGAGGCGATTTCGTTCCAGAGATTCTCGATATACTTGATGAAGGACACGTGCAGGTTCTTCATGAACATGTCGTATTTCTCGATCAACTTCTCGATTACGTCCGTCACCTGCGATACCGATTCGCCCCTCAGCACGGCGCCGATGAACTCGGAGACCTTGTTGTAAGCATTCTCGATGGTCTCGATGAGCCAGATCAGGGAATTCCGCAACGCTTCGCCGGACTCGCCCATTATCTCCCAGATCTCGTTCAGAATATTGGGTAGTGACTCGATGTGACTACGCAGGGACAGTTCGTCGATGAGGTGTATACCGAGACCGACGATGTCTTTGATGTAGAAGTCGTTGGCGTTGTACGAGTCGTTCAAATACACCTTGAGATCGTCGAAGTCCTTCTCGAGACTCTTCAGGTCGCTGTAAAAAAAAATAGCACAGAGATGGTAAAGATTATTTCGACCAATGAATGATACACAAATAATTGTCTCATCCATTATGGCGTTTTTTTTTTCTATTTTAATATTATGTACTTCTTGTCGTTCTCTGTAAAGTTTTCATAGAACTTGAATAGCGAAGGTGTACATATGACACGATTTAGTAACGGATATTTCATGTACTCACTTCCAATCGTCGAGGAATCCCGAAATATCCTGCTGAGCATCGTCCCAGACATCCGTGATGCCGCTTATCACTTCATTTTTTATATATTGCTTCCAGTAGTCGATGTCGTCGTTTAAGCCATCGCACATTTTGTTGAAGGCAGTCTTCCCGGCGTTCTGCAAGCATCCGTGAGAGAGATTCCCGTTAATTGTAATTATTTCCCGAAATCGTATTAAATACGAGTGACTTCTTTCATATTCATCTTACGATAATGTCGCTCTTCAGTTCAGGCCGCCATCGCAAAGTCGACGTAACGAGTCTCGAGTGGTTCAGCTTCAAGTAGAAGGAAACGTCCGATATTGACAAATCGTCCTCGTATGTTCTCCAGATGTTGAATATCGCGTTTCGAGCGTCCGGGATTTTACCGTGCATCCTTAGGCTTTCTATCGCATCTGCAAATGTCATGTCAGATCAGAAAATGTCGTTGCTAATGTAAAATAACTTCGTAACGGGAAGTAATTTGCAACGTTACATGCAACTGGTTGCTTCTCATGATGTTACTGACTCTGGCGTCAATATACTTGAAGATGTTACCATCACTCGGTGTAACACTTACCGGGCGTGTAATTCATCATCATCCAGATGAGCTTGTCACTCGGATCCAAGAAGAAGGCGCCGGTGGCGTTGAGCTGCGGCGTGTCGATGATGCTGCCGTTGACGGTATAACGGGTGTGCGACGGATAATAGCCGATCTTGAAGTACTTGACCGCCTCGTTGTTCACCCGTCGGAAGAGAATCTCTCTTGAATCCCGATCGATCCGGCCGGTCAGTTCGCCGACCTCGCCGGGCATGTAGCCGCGCTTGTACCGCGCGTGATTCACCGTCTCGAGCAGCACGAATCCATGCCTGTGAACGAACCCTTCGATGTTGAGGTCCATTTTCGTGCTGGTGTGCTGGCCGGTTATCCTGTAGTGGTACTTCCTGTTCAGCTCGTCGCTCTCATCCCTCAGAAACGCGGACAACGTCAACAGCTTGTCGATGTCGGTGGAGTAGTCCACGGCGAAGACGACGTTCAATAGGTCCCGTTGGTCCTTCCTCATCAAGTCGCTCCTCATCGTCACGTCTTTCTTGAACGTGGGATGCCGAAAGCTCAGCACGGCCCGCTGCTGACTCTTCGACTCCCCGTCGACGGTGACGTTGGTCCAGTTGAAGGCCGCGCCGACGTTTTTCGACTTTTCGTTGTCTCGTTCCCATCGCAAGTTCGCCTCGGAGTTTATCTTGTCGCTGGTGATTTTGTAGGAGCCCTCCAGGGTGAAGTTATGCTGCGGATAGGAGATGTTGAGGATCATGAACTGGTTGTCGATGACCTCGGTAGTGTAGTTCATGATGTTCACGTGGTACGATGCCCAAGCATCTTCCGCCAAGCTCAGCCAGGTGTACTGATCGAATTCACCCGGCAACACTTGGTAGTCCGTCTTGAATTGAACGGTCCTGTTCAAGTGCATCGCCTTCAGGTGGATATTTTGGCCAGTATGGGTAGTCCTGATCCTGGACTCGCCGACGATGTTGAAGGCCGAGCTGTTGTCGAGTCTGTAGACGTTCACCTGCTTGAACTCCACGGTGGGGTAGTTCGTTCCTTCGTTTCCGCCGCTGTACTCGTACTGGTTCACGTAGACGAGACCTATGGGCTTGTAGATGTTCTCTACGGTGACCTGAATGCGATCCTTCTCGAAGCCGGCTCTGGACTCGCTCTTCGAATTATATTGAGCATGCAGCACCTTCTGATCGTTGTACACCAATATCGAGTGGCCCGTTGTGACTTGAGGACGTTTCTTGTAGCCGTAAGTCAAGTGGCCTATATGACGATGACTCAAGGGAACTTCTACGCGCAGGATACCTTCCAGGCTTGAGTCCAGTCGCTCGCTGTGATAGGTGTAATCGGAGTTCAGCAAGGCCGTTTTGTTTGTCCAGTAGAGCTCGACGAATCTTTTGTTCTGCTTCCTGTGTGCACAGCGAAAAAGGAGACGATAGTCGAAGAGAGCATTGAAAGAACGCTAAGAATTACTTGAACATTATTAGGAACCTTTTCACATAACTTCGAGAAGGTTCGCTCTTACAGAAAATAAAATGTTGAGAAGTGTTAATAGCGGAAGGAAAAGTCGAAGTAATTTTTTGAAACGTCTCTTCGCTAAAATATACATAATTAACTTACAAAGTAGTAAGCACAACGAAGTTGCAGCCGAGGTACGACAAGTCCTGGCTAGCTATCGAAACGTTAACGGTACCATTAACGTTAAACAGACTTTCATACGATATTCTGGCGGTACCGATCTGCCGCCCAGGCGGATAAAACAGATCGGCATTGATCAGATTCCGCTCGTTGGACGTGCAGTCGTAACTGCAGAGCAGCATGATGGTCTCCTCCTGCAGAAGCCTCGGCATGTAGAGAGAATACTTGAGCTCCATCTCCTTCTTGTCGAAGGTGATGTTGAAGAGATTGTGCATGGATTGACTTGGCAACAAGCCCCAGGTCACTCGGAAGTGGCCGTTGATGTCGCGGGTAACTATACGGAGCTGAAATTTGGAATTCGTGAGGATGATCTCGAGCCTCAGGGTGACTTTCATCAACTCCGGTTATCTCAACGAAATTGACCAATCGGTCAATTAGCTAAAGCGATCAATGCGACTGATCAGTTCCGTTGAATTTCAACCGATGGTTGAACTTAATCGGAGTTGCTGAAAATCGCTGTCAGTACTTGAAGAGACCTTCAGAACGGTCGGGAAGTCTCACACGTACCGAGCCATCCGAGGCGTAATTCGCCTTCGAGCGAACCGTGTTGTAGCCCACGACGTAAGAGATGTCCTCTATATTGTTGATCATGTGATAACTGATCAGGAACCGGTGATCGTCGTTGTTTGGGGGCGGCAGTCTTACGATGAACACCGCGTCGACGTTCCGCTCATTGCGGAAACCTAAGGTCGCGTTCGTCCCAAACTCCCAAGCCTTTCGATCGATATCCACGTTGAATCCCACGTCGAGGTTTCTGTACAACCGGCCGGGGTTCTTGAAGAACGCATGAGTGACGAAGTCCTTCCTGTTCGATTCCGCGCTCTCGTATTCCGCCGTTAGTTTCGCGAACATGTCCTCCAGGGAGATCAGTTTCCACTGAATTGCCGTGTGGTATCGATTGTCGTTCATTTGATGATTCAGCCGAAAGTCGCCGCTCGTGTTGGTCAGCATCAGGTTTCCGTTCACCGTCAAGGCCCTACTGTCGTTCCAGGGTGTCTCGGCATGAATGTACAGGCTGGTGTTGCCGTTCACCTGCACGTTCATGAAGGTGTCCAAACGATACGTGTCGACCTCACCGTCCTGCTGGATATGCGTTAGCGCTCTCATGTCCCAGTTTAGAGAGTTGATTATGTTGGCATCGACGGTGCTGTTGAAAGATCCGCCGTTCATATCGAGTTGAAGCCCGTACTTCTTTCTCTTCATCTTCAAGGTGATTTTATCGGTGTCGGCGCTCCTCGGCTCGGCCGTTATGTCTATCGAAGTCAGAGCGTCATCCTGTGTGACGATGGCGCTGTTGACGTTGTAGGATTTCGCCGACAGCTGGTTCTTCAGCTCCCCTTTGACGTTGTACAGCGACTCGTTGATCCGGACCAAGTTTCCGTGGAACTGAAAGTGCGGCTTCTGCGACAGCGGTGTGTGCAAGTCGGCGTCGATCTTGCCGTTGTTCAGGTTCCCGTTCAGCTGATACTCCCGTTCGCCGAGATGTTTCACGTAGACGTTCAGCTTCGCGGTGTTGTTCACGCGAATCGCGTTGCTGTAGAGCACGTCGGTCTCGAGCGATTTTAGGGCTCTTATCCAGGTCTCGAGCTTCGCGGAAGCTCTCACGAGGTTCTCGTCTGTTTGCCAAGAGCACTCGAAGGCCGTCTGACGGGAGACGGATTAATTAGATTTGGATTAATTAGACGGTGTATTCTAATTAATGATAATTAATGATAATTCAACTTTTACGGATTATTAAAACATCTGAAGCCATTTCTAGAACTCTAACTCTGCAGCCTCCTTCATTCTTATTACTTGCTGAATCAATCGAAGAAAATCAGATGATTATTGATCAAATATGTTAAATTCTCCATTGTTCAATTAAAAGTTATCGGGATTAACTTACGTATTCTGACACTGGCTCTTCCATGCTGGCGTTAAACTTAAACTGCTTTCTGTCCCCAGTGAAGTTTTTCTTTGCTACGATCGTGGTTTTCGGTATTTTCATCACGTGTGAATCGATCGCACCCGAGATCAAGGCATCTAACAGAGCTTCCTCCATCTACCCGAGGTAGAAAATAGCTTCGTTTGATTTTCATCGATTCACGAGTATCCATTCGTAAATTTTGAGAGAATCTTACCTTAACATCTCCGTGTAAATCGATGGTCAGTTGTTCTCCACGAATCGCGATCGTGCTGTTGTATCGTTTGCCTTCGATCTCTACGACTGTGTTAGTACGGAGATCTTTAAGGAAGTCTAACGGCGTCTTTATGTCGAACCTCACGAAATACGTTATCGCATTATCCCCGTTTTTCTTATCCATGTCGTGTTTTCGATACGTGTAATTTCCATGAAATCCGGTCTACGTGGGTGATAAATGCTTACTTAGCCGCAACATTTTACCTCGTCGGTTCGTCAACGTAAAAATATTACCGTCCAACGTACCTCGATCCACGTGGTATTTCTCCTGACGTTCACGTTCATTTCCACGAAGTAGGTAGAAATAGGGTTCCCCATATCGATCATGAGAGTGTACAACGATGTTATTTCTCGGATGCTGCTGAACGACAGATCAACGTGCAGGTCATTTTTCATATTAAAGACATCCTCCATGAGAAAGTTGTCGTCCAAGACGATTTTACCAGGCGGCAGGTTCACCGTGCTCAGAATCTTATATGCGGAGCCTTCGTAATCGATATCCAATTCGCCCGATATAACCTCTATTATCGCGAGCCATATCTATAAATTAAAAAAAATCTATAGTCTAACTTTTGCAATTGTATGAAAAAAAAATGAATAATCACGCCTGAAAATCTCAATTCTAAGTCCTAAGTTAATTTGTAGATATCGCTATAAATTAATTCCCCGAGCTCAACATTGAAATTAGACGTTTCCTATGATTAAGTTCTCGGGGGGGGGGGGGTGACTGTTATTCGAATCACAATCACCTCCGCTTCTCCTCGCCAGAAGAAATTATCCTCGTCGTCTTCCTCCTCTTCCTCCTCCTCCTCTTCCTCCTCATTAGACCCAGGATGGTCTGTCGTTTTGATACCCTTCTTCAGGGGGATTTTCACGGGGGGAAGTTTCGGCCCTCCCTTAGTCTTCACGCCGAATTTGATCTCCGCGCATTTCAACGAGAACTCCGTGTCCACGTCCAGCATATTGCTGGGCTCCGTGCCCACTACGATGAGCCTAGTGGTTACGCCGCACTCATGCAGGCCGTCAAGCGGTGTGAGCACTATGTAGCTGTAGTCGAAGTCGGTGATGTTATTATAGTGCCAAATGCCGAGGAAACCGGCGGTCATGTTGTTGTAGCCGACACGGAAATCGGCCTCGCGCGAATTCAGCTTAGCCACCAGGAGGGCCTTCTGTAGAACGTCGATCGGCGTAGCCAGCATGAATTTCACGTTGAAGTAAGAGGACATGAGGATTTGCAAGCGAACCTCGACGCCGAGCGGACCGTCCGGGGTGTCGATCATCGCCACCACGTGGCGGTTGCTCTCGGACAGACCGAATCTGCCTCGCACGAAGGCGAACTTCTCCAAGGGCGTAGTGACGTTGAACTCCACTTTGGACTCCTTCCAGCGCACGAGGTCGCCGATCAGGCGGCCGGTGTACTTGCGCTTGTCCAGGTCGAGGTTGGCTCCACCGAGGAACATCCAGCTGGACATGAGGCGCAGTTGACACTTGAGCTCGGCCCTGTGATAGTTCGCGAAGGGCGTGTAGAGGTGCAGGTTGCCGGTCAAGTTGAACACGTCGTCCGATCGCTTGTCCAGGTGCCAGATGCTGCGCGCGTCGATCGTCTTGTCGGGACTGTACTTGATCAGCACGTGGCTGTCCGCCGTCTCGGAGCGCAGCACTTTGTGCGTGACGTTCACGATCACCCATGAGAAGTTGTGGACGGTGCTGGTCAGGGCGCAGTTTGCCATCCACTCCTTCAGCTGCTCGTGCTCACTCGTGCTCCCGTGGAACTCCGCGGTCATGTGCTGAGAGTCGTTCCAGTAAACGCTACTGCTGGCCAGGATCTTGTCCGGCATTTGCACGTATCTGTGGGCAGAGATAGGATTTGAACGGTTGCAGAAAGCTGAAGATACTCAAGCGATCGAATCACGCGCACTCACTTCGCGTTCAAGGCTGTCTTCTTCCACTGTTCGAAGGGTGTCAACAGCTGGGACTCCAACTTCATAGACGTTACCTCCGGTTGCAGGTCGTAATTCGCGCCGATCGACGCCTTGATCCGTTTCTCCGGACTCCAGTCGAGACTGACGTCCAGCAGGTAGCTGTGCGGGCTGCGTATCACCAAGTCGCACGATCCGGTCACGAGTCGGCCCGGATAGGTCAGCATAACCATAGCGGTCCGTTGGACCCCGGGCGAGGCGATCAGGTAGATCTTGTTGAACTGCAACATCGTGCCGACCTTTAACGCGGGATCCCTGTTGGCGTCCCACTTGATCTCCGCCGCGAACTCCTGCCGGTCCTTCTCGTTGATGCCGGTCAAGGTCAGGTGCACGTCCCGCCACTTGTCCAGATGCATCTCCAGCCGGATTTCCCGCGCAGTGTCGACGTTCGTCGTTATCGAATACACGTTGCTCCGATATCTAGCCTCGACGTAGGACATCAGGTTGGTCTCCGACAGCACCGTGTGGTTCAGCACGAAGGCGTACTTGTCGAAGTCCGGCTGTTCGGCGTACAGGCTGATCCTGAGGTCGCTGTGGTTCTGGTAGAGGAAGCAGTTGAGCAGGATCAGGTTGGCGAAGCTCGGCGACTTGAGGACCATCTTGAGGTGGTGGTTCATCACGGCGGCGGCCGATCGATCGGAATAGGCGCCACGCGCGGTGATGTTGTGGCCGCTGAACCAAGTGCCGGAGAAATCCAGCTCGTACTCGCGTCGGGACCGTTCGTTCACGCGCACGTTCATCAGCATCGAGTTGTAGTTGGGAATCGTCAGGTTCGTGCGGCCTTGTATGGAGAACAGTATACCGCGCGGCATGACGACGTTGACGACCAGGCTGATTTCCTTGCCTGCAAAGAGAAAGCCGCGCGTACAATGCTCTTCGATCCTCCCTCCTTCAGCGAACTTTTACTCCTTACCTGGTGCGTATCCTATGAGCAAATTGGTCTTCGACTCGGCGCCGAGGGTGTAGTGATTCACCCCCACTTTGATGTCCAAGTTCTGAGTAGGTTTCGTCACGGCTATCAGCGCGTTCACCTTCGTACCCTCGTCTTGGAAGAACAGCTTCAAGTAGGAGACGATGAACTGCGCCTTGAGCTTGTCCCGATCGTTCTTGGGATTCGGCTTGAGGTTCACCTCCGCCTGCAGCTCCAAGTGGCCAAACGCTTGCTGATACGAGGCGTTCATCATGGTGTTGAGCTGCGGATAAGCGGTGGAGGTGATGTTCATCTCGGCCGCTTTGTGCGCGAGCGTCTTCGACGAGCGATCGAAGAGCGCGCCCTGCACGGTCAAGCTCTCCTTCCGCGGCATTCGCTGCAGCTGATACGCCATCGTCAGGTCACAGGTCACGCTGATGTTCCGCGTGATGATGTAGCCGGACAGGTTGCTCCAGACTCGCTTGGTCTGGAAAGTCAGGTTCACGTCGATCTGCGAGGCGTTGTTCTTCTGTATGTTCCTGACGGAGCCCGAAATGGCGGCGACGCGTTCGCTGTTGATGGTTAAATAAACCCTGGGATCGTAGGCGTAACCGTGATTCAACTTCGTCCTCGTGTACCCCAAGCTGGCGTCCAGGTGCTTCGTGCCGTTGATGTCGAAACTGACGTCGAGGAAAATCTCGTCCTCGGAATTCTTATACGTGCCCTTGGCGACGAAAGAATTACCGGCCGAATGCAGTAGAAGGTTAACCTTGTTGTTTATCGTGTCGAAATCGACGATGGCGCTCAATTCTCGGTTCACTTGGGAGCCGGGCGTGTCGAACATCAGCTTGAGCATGTTGTGCTCCCGGGTTGTGTTCCAACTATACTCGAAAACGTAGTTCCTCGCCGTGGGGTCGACCTTGTTCAGCGAGATCTTGAAGAGCGTCAGCCCGTTCAAAATGAAGTACGGCGCGTCCGGATTCTTCGTCACGTTGGAGAACTGATAGTCGGTGCACATCTTCAGGCCTATCAGTCTGTCCAAGGCGGTCCAGGTGCAGGTGGTGTTGCTGACGATGTTCCTGAGCACAGCCGCAGTGTACCGCGACTTCTTCGGATTCTGGCCAGCCATCAGCACACCCAACGGCTTCTCCTCGATCTCGGCGCCGTTGCTTTTGATCAGAGCAACGTCCGAGAGCAACGAGAACACCTCTATCTTGCGGCTCGGCAGACCCAGGCTGACGCGCACCAGACGAGTGCCGTTCATGTTCAGGTGAATCTGCACGGTGCCGGAGGAGTAGAGATTCGTTCGCAGCCTCAGCCCGGCGGATTTGTAGAACGCGTCTACCGTCATCGTGCCCACCGTGTCGACGCTCGTGCTGGAAGCGACATTGCCGTTGAGCTCGAACTCGCTGTCGGGGAGGAAACGGTCCGTCATCGTCTTCGAGATCTTGAGGTTGCACGCCGCCGAACCGGCGACGTCCAAGCGAATCGGCAGGCCGGACCCCATCGGCACGACGTACGAGGAATCCAGGTACATCGTCGTCCTCTCGTAGAGGATCTCCCGCATCGCCAGGAACTCCTTCATCTTCTGCCAAGGGTTGAACTGCGCGAGCGCGCCCCTCACTTCCTCGTCGCCGTCGAGCATCGTGAACTTCAACTCATTCCCGAATATCTGTGACAAATAACGGAACGCAATATATTATTATAATGATGTATCTATCGTTACAGTATCATGAAATGTTATTACATTATAAAGGAAATATTATATCCGCACAATCCGCAGCTATGAAATAGTTTCACTTTCTGCGACACACTTACCTTGTCTTATCACCACGGCCGAATATCTTTTTCTTTCTATTATTAATTAAATTTTGTTTCTATTTACCAACAAAGTTCAGTTGGGACTTAATTGAAAGTTTAGTTAAATTAGTGAGAATATTTCTGTGTGATTTGTTTCCCCATTACCTTATAGCCGAAGCTGACTTTCGGATGTAAGAAATTATTATCGATCACGTTAGGCAGCCGTTTCACGCCGTCCCAGTAATTCTCGCTCTCCGGCGCCGATCGGAAACGTCGGAGGATGTCCCGGATGTGGCCGGAGATCTTCTCGTTGCTGTAAATGCCATTTGGACCGAAGAGATTCTCCGCGTAAAACTCGAGACCTTCCATTCGCGCCGTGATTTCAAACAGGTTCACGGACTCGCCGAAGACGTCGGCGGTTACGTTGAACATGAGCGACCGCGGCATGTACGATTTCGGCGAGAAGATCAGATTCGTCTGATAATTCGCGCCGATGTTATACTCCTCGGAGAAGAAGGAGCTGTCGTAGTTACGCGAGAACTTTCTCATGTCGTTGTTGAACTTGTTACTGAAGTCTCTGTCCGTCAGCAGACTCTGGATCTCGATTTTCGTGGGCGAGGACGAACTGTAGATATTCGTTAAATGGCTCCACACGAAAGTACCGACTGCGAACAATTAGGGAATGAAAACTGAGAAGAAGAAGAAACCACCGGCGGAAGCTTGCGAATTTTGACCGAGATTGATCGAAAATTGATGAGGCGGCAAGCGTGATGCTGAACAAGATTCTTTTAAGTGAATTTGAAATCAGAATGATTGAGCTATTAATGAAAATGATTGAGACATAGGTAATGTCGAAATATAAATTCCTCAAAGTAATGAACGTCTAAGCTTTCAAGAGTAAGACACGAACCTTGGTTGACTTCCTCCACCTTGAGAGCGTGCTTGATGGTCTTGACGACATTGTAATCGGGACAACGCATCACTTGCAAGTAAGAGGCGATACGGATTTCCGTGTCGAGCGTTGTGTTGCGGTAATAATCGAGGAGGAACTCATCCCGGGTCTCCTCGCAGGACGGCAGTCGGCGATGAGCGTCGACGGCGGCTAAGCGAACTTCCATCGGCAGAAATCCACCGGTGTCGTCTATGCACTTCCTCAGCTCTCGTCGCAGGCTCCTTGTCTCGAGTCCCATATTGCCGATCGCCTTCAAAGCTTCCAGCGTCTCTTTCGTCTCGGGAGAGGAACGAAGACGGGGTGTGCAGCCCTCTGAAATCTTCTGCTGGAGATGCGACAGGAACACGTTCGCTTCCCCAAATTCGATGCAGTTGACGTCGTTGTTCCTGCAGTACGTGTGAATGATGGTGGAGTAGCTGAGGACGAACTGGACGTGGGGGATCTGGAAGTTCAGCAACTGCGACATGGTTTTAATGGTGTCGCGGTCCGGTTGCGGGAACAGAGCGAACGTGATGATCCAGTCGTCGATGGTCTCCTGATTCACGTATCTCTTCATTATCAGGTCCCTCATCATGTTCACCGCGGCGTTGCTGTTCAGGTACGGCAGTGCCGCGAGGATGTGATTCCTGATGAACGAAGAAAAGGGTAAACGGACGCAATATTAAGCGAGAATTTCGCGAACTGGAAGTTACAAATCCGATCGCGTGAAAAACTGACGAGCGACTTTCGTCGTATTCAAATAGAAATGAAGTAGAGATGCTTTGATATCTGAGTCAATATTATTTTACGACAATATTTTACGTACTTTCCACTCTTGCAAATGCTATTGGCCCTCGCGAACAGCTGCGACAACGACGGGTAATTCAGGAAGCGAGCCGAATGAACGAAATTCGTGAACGTCTCGGAGAACCTCTGCTGCAGCTCGTCGGCGTTCGCTGCGAGTTTGCACATGATCTTCAGGAGATCGCGGGAGGTCCGTAGCTCGCCGTGTATGGTCTTCAACGTCTTCGTGTGATCATACAGCAACGTGGTCCTCTTTACATGAGGAATACTTCCGATTAGGTTGTCCTCGTCCTTGTCGTCGTCGTCGTGGTTGCTCTCGTACTCGTCGAAATCACGGAGGAAGCTCGTATCCGTCGTCTCCTGAACCAACTCGAGCGTCGTCTTCGACTCGGTCTTGGCGCCGGCCTTGTGGCCGTTCGAGAGCGGCTGCAACTGCCGTGTCTCCTCGCATACCACCTTCGTGTACACGTTGTGATCGATGGTGATGTTGCACTCGCTGTGAGACTTGAGCAACCCGTTCTGGCCATGCTGCCGCCGCGGGCTCCTGTAAGGATTCGACTGCACGACGGAGAAATATTTCGATCCGTGTCGGCAGTCAGCCAGATTCTTGATCTTCTTCACGATCAGACTGGTCCGCAGCGCCTCGTACAGGTGATACTTCGTGTCGCAGATGCCGTGCACGTCCGACTCTTCTAGCTGGTGGTCCACGTCGAAGCGCCTCATGCTGTTCTGCAGCATCGACAACACACCGCGCTTCAGGTTGAGCACCCAGACCGGCTCCTGCCGGTCCGGGCATAATTCGTGGATCACGCCGTCGTCGTAGGCGAACTTGAGCGCGAAACGCTCCAGGCTGGCCTTGAACTCGGACCCCGCTCGATCCGGGAACTCGGCGTTGTACGTGCTGCGATCATGGCTGACGCTGGCGTTGAGGAACCTCAGGCTGCCCTCGCAGGGACTGGCGAAGTGCACGGTCAGAACGGCGTCGATGTGCAGGGTGGAATCGGTCTGAGAGTGAAGGGACGGCGGCTGGTAGCCCAGGTTCGTGTTTACGTCCACGGAGTACGTGTACACGTAATTCACGTCTTCTTGGTACTTGAACTTTCGTTCCAGCGGCACTGGAAGGAAGAAAAATATCGTAGGGAAATATGCGGGGCGTATATTGTGTTTACAATACTGGTATCAATGTGTACACGTTAATATGCACTCGCCTATCTATCGGAGAGAAATAGCGATTTCGTAGAAATGATGAAGTTATCGAATTTGAATTTAGAACATAAGCTAAATTGCAAATTGCTAGAATTCGTAAATAATATGTTTTTAACGAAGTTTTGACATCCGTATTCCGTCATTCCCGTCATTTACGCAAACCCCCCGTTCGAAGTTCAAGTATGCGTTTAGAGAAGAAAGGTCGGAGGTTCTTCATCTCGATAAGGCGCACGAGTATTACGACTCAGAGTCGCAGTGAATTTTTCTTCGAGCGTTAGAAAAACAACTGCAATTCAACTCACGCATAAAAACACGCGAGAAGGAAATGCAGAGACGTGTAAGATAATTTAATTCGTCAATTAAACGAATTACATTTTTAAGTATTTCAGATACGTACGCAATTAGTGTAACGCAATAAAGAAGATACAATTTGTATATTGATTTGTTATAAGGTGATTTTTTTTTTTAACTAACCGCGTTTAGTAAGAGAAAAAAAAATCAAGAACTGCTGTTAGAGAAAACACGACGACGTGGGCGAGAGATTCTCGTAACATATATCGCCTCAGCAAGAATGCGTCTTCTCGTCTTTCCAAGGTTTTTTGACGCTGTGCGTTTGGGACATGTGACTAGGATGACTTGAAAGTAACGTCGGACAAATTTCCAGGAAACGTAACCTGAGCCGCAGTACGACGTCATATGATGCCGAAAACGTTAGCTGAAGCTTATATATGCTTGCCCTCACTTACCCTTGCATTTTGTTCGGCCACATGACGTGGAGTCCTTGATAATTTCTGTGAAAGAAAAATGAGAGGAATGTTGTAGAATATATATGAAAGATAAGACTCTCTGTTGCGATGAAATATTTAAAAGAAGTTCCCGGATAATTTAAAGTAAGTTACAAATTTTTCATAGTAAATAGATTTTAACAGAATGAAAAAAAAAAAAAAATTCGAGTAACTCAACTTTAGATACTAAATTTGTTTGCATATGTTTGGTTAACATACTTTTGCATAAGCATTTTCAAGCTATCGGATTACAATATAGAGGGTATATCTGAACTCTACCAACAAACTTACAGGATAGATCTTATGTTGAGAAATAAGTAAAAAAAAATCTTAATAAACACATATTCGAAAAAGCTTGGTTTTTGAGATGTGGATTCAGAAGATAACGATAAAAGAAAAGGTATCGCGATAAGTGTGGTTAAGAATATTAATACAGCACTTTTCTTACCTGTTCTTGAAGACTAATTAAACGCTTGAGAACATATACCTAAGACTTTTTTAATTTAATTTTTTTGTATGTAAAATTTATCTTGTGAGTTTGTCCATTCAGATACACCCTGTATTTTCACATTTTTAACAGTTTTTCACAAATATCTTCTATATGAGAAAAATATTACTAAGTATCATTTATACATGGGAAAAAAATATATAACGTAGAAAAGCGTTTGCCTGTTGCTTGCGAACGATTTGCGAAAGTGCAGATTGATGTTTCAAGACCGACGGCGGTAAGAAATTAAAACAGTGTTCTTTTTCGTATCCGCATCTGGGTTGACATCTAAAATCCCAGACGTGTCGCATTCCGTCGCAATGCATCGTCGCCCGATAAGAATAAAGCGCGAATTAATGAGACACCGGACGCCGCAATAGCCACCGGAAATTGCCGATAATTACTTCCTCGCGCGACGGTGAGCGTCGTGCACACGAGCGCAAAAAGCAGTATCGGCCTGATGCTCATCTTCGTTCCCTGAGGAGGTTCTCTCGAATCCTGCCACTTGCGGAATCTTCCGGGTCTGAGATCAACGCGTCTTTATCACCGCACTGCTCATCCCTCGACGCGGCCCATCGAGCCGTCGGAGATTATTGCCGATCTACGAAACCCTATCAACACGACACGGACAATGGTAATTAACACTGATTGGACGAGGCGCACATGGCGAAACTTTCGCGACAAACGGCCACTGATATTATCGACTGATATTATCGACGATAATGAATTTCTTTGACTTCCCTTTTCTCACTTTCACGTCACCTTTGACGTCTATGTTGAAAACCTGTTACTTGCAGATCTACATCGATATCGGGGATCTACGGAGAGATCTGTTGTTACTTACGACCGAGCTCTACCTTTCCCGAGGTGAAAATATTCGCGATAACCACCCGGCCGTCGGAGATAAACCGGGGTGCGAATCAGCGGCTCACTTGATTGGAGGCGAAGAGAGAGAATGTATGTAGAGTCAACTAAATAAGTGCTTCCGTTCGGCCGGTCAACCGACGAATGGCCGAACGACGAGGGAAGAGATCGGTGCTAAAGGTCTCCCGATGGGTCTCTGTGTTTGTGTGGGGTCGGAGGTCCCACATTGTTTGATAAGATAGCGTCTAGCCGAGCTGAAATCTTACCCTCCTGTAACTGCTATCGTGTCGAAGAAAAGCAGTTAGAAAAGCCTCGTGGACTCGTTTTCGAACTGTTTCGCGCTCCGTCGTGGAAGGGAGAAAGTTTTATTATTCGAATTAGAGTCGCCTCTTTATCTGGGGATACTAATTGCGTGGAGTAGTTCAAATCAATCTGCTGCGATTGTAATTACGTAGTACAAAGTTTACATATGACGAGATTATTGGCCGTAGATTACGCGGCAACTCGCTTGCGAAAATGTTCGAGGAAGATCTTTATAATCGTCGATCTATATTTGGACCACGCTGCAAGCTTATCGAGTGATTTTAATTATTTTGCAATTCCGGTTCGGCTCACAATCGGCATGTCGTTGAAACATTTCCTTCTTGCGAAGTAATAATTGTGTATTAATTATGTTAGAAGCTGAAGAAGAATTGTGTATTAGTTATGTTAAAAGCTAGAAGAAATAAATCCTTGAACCTTTTGCATTAGCATTTAACACTTTGTGATCCACGTTTCGTATAAAGTTGTCACGCAAACTCTGACTCGATTAAAACTGAGCCTATGATTTTATTCATACTTAGCCGCACTTTTTCGACTGCAAATAAATACCGATATAAAAAGATTTATTAAAATCGAAGCCCATTGGCTCATTTTATCATAAAGTTCGGACCTGTTTTTTTACCAATGAATATAACGAATTTCAATTTTTTTATTCATTTTTATTTAATTTAGTCAAAGATAATTTGTTTGCAACTGGGAAAAGTCAAACGTAAGGAAATTGATTCATTGAGATTATAACTGTCGCCTTTTAAGATTCCTTTTGAAATATCCTGGACATTTTTGCTCGTAAACAGTAGAATGTCTGGGGGACGCGATTTCAACGCAAAAAGTTAATAACAGCGACACAAAATATATCAGCGACATTATGTCTCGAAGACTCGGCGAGTAGTTGCAGCGTTTCGCTGCAGATGGCTCTCGTCGTTCATTAAGAGCGTCAGTTTTGTTATGGCGGGCGTGTCGTTTATATTTACGGTTTTCTGAGCGAAGCGTCGCGCGGGTGTGTGCAGCATCTAGCCGATTTTGTGTAACGGGACGAACGTTACCGCGAGTGACGCGAACGCTGATCGACGCCGGACGATCCTTAGCGCGGCATGAGGCCCCGGATCATGCCCGCGTTGTCGGCGGGCTTCGGCGAGCACATTGAGGTTAGATTTTTGAATCGTACCGCACGTTTGCGCCATTCTGCTGTTGCCGACACGACAACGCGCCACCAACGCGAATTCTCTCTCCCTTCTTTCCATTTTCAGGATTACAAAGTGTTGAATCTGCTTGGCAAAGGAGGCTACGGCTGCGTCTACCGGGCAAAATGTCTCCGCAGCAACACGGATGTCGCGATCAAAATGGTGATACGTCTGTCTGTTTCTTGTTCAATTAATCAAGCATGTTTAGTTACTACGATCTACAACGCGACGCTACAGTTGCGTCCAGTCGCCGGACGGATTTATCGGTTTTAAAACGGAATAATTTCAATTTTGACAAATGACAGCTTGAAACGCGAATGTAAACTTATTTATTGAGCCCGGCAAGATTTGAGATATTGGACAAGCAACTCTTAGACCAATATCAATTCTTGAGATCGTGGTATCCGGATAGTTTTGCTTGAATTTGTAATCTGTAAATGATATTCATTGATTGCTGCTTTATTCTCTAATTATTCCTTGTATTAATAAGCAAACAACATTGTGCGAAATAAAATTTATTCAAAAATCCAACACTTGCATAAATTACATGACAACCAAGTTAATTATTGAGAAATAGGTGGCTATTTTACCTCTTTATTTATTTATTTTTGTAGATCGACAAGAAGAGGATGCAAGCTGCTGGGATGGTGGCTAGAGTGAAGCAGGAAGTGGATATTCACTCGCGCCTAAAACACCCAGCTATTTTGGAATTATACACTTGTTTTGAGGACACCAACTATGTATATCTAGTTTTAGAATTGTGTCATAATGGAGAGCTCCAACGCTTCCTCAAGGATCAGGGTTCCAAGACTTTGTCCGAAGAACGCGGTGTGTAAATAGTTTACACATGAAAGCGTGTCATAGGTATCTCTAGTAGATTATTATAATAAAATTGTATTGTTCCAGCTGCCCGTATAATCAGACAGGTTGTGCAAGGTTTACTTTATCTCCATTCCCATCAGATACTTCACAGAGATATGTCATTAGCTAATTTACTTTTGACCAAAGATATGCAGGTGGTATGTAGAGATATACATGGTTTCATGTAAAATGAAAATAAACTCAAATGAACTCTCTTCCTTCATACATTTGTAAACATATTAAAAAAAGATAAAATAGAGACGTTCCGATTTAGAAAAAAATGTGATAATGATATCGAGATTAAAGAAACCCTTGATGTATTTTTTCCCATTTTATTTCCGTGTTTACAGAAAATCGCGGATTTCGGATTAGCCACTCAACTGAGTAGACCAGATGAACGACACTTGACTATGTGTGGCACGCCAAACTACATATCGCCTGAAGTAAATGTTACTTGCAAAAATTGCCAAAAGATTCACGGAATTACATAGAGATCGTAATGGCGAACATTTTCAGGTCGCGACGAAATCTTCGCACGGGCCGGAAGCGGATGTCTGGAGCTTGGGATGTATGTTGTACACCTTGTTGGTGGGCCAGCCGCCCTTTGACACCGACACTGTCAAGAGTACCTTAACTCGAGTGGTCATGGCTGACTATGTGATGCCGCATTATCTGTCGGAAAACGCGAAGGATCTGATAGACAAATTGCTAAAGAAAAATCCGGAAGACAGAATACGCCTGCGTAGCATCATCAAGCATCCGTTTATCACGAGCATAGAGAAGAGTAGACTGCATAACGTGAGTTGTAAACATTCTTTTTCTATTGTACGAGCAAATATCTTCCTTGATAACGATTAAAAGAAAATGCCATTGAAAATTAACCGTTTCTCTTATTTTCAGGAAAGAGATGGCGCTGGCAAAGACTTCCTGACCGACGGTATGGTGGATTCTGGACTCGGAAGAACCTTATCCTCCTACGCCCGACCGAGAATGCGATCTCGGTCTGAGGAGAGAATGTCCACGATGCCGATGATGTTGAACGGTCCTATGGTCAGCCTGAGAAGCGAGGCGTTATCCGAGCCCATCATGAAAACGCACGCGAACTACGGAGCCAAGTACGCGAATTATTGCGCGAAGGAGGACTCCTTATTGCAGTGTGTTCCATTTCCTCCCAGGGTATTCCCGCAGAACGAATATTACGACGCGCACGACTCCAACAAACAGAAAGTGGAGAGGCACAAGCGAAGGGAGAAAAGTGCGGAGAATCATAACTCGGAAGTAACCGAGGAGGCGAACACGAAGTTACAGGTCTCACCCTTGAATTCCAACAGGCTACAACCCACCCGGCACAGAACGAAGAACGCGATTCTCACCATTTTGGACAACGGAGAAGTCTGCATCGAATTCACCAGGCGTAGAAATGGCAAAGTACGTAGAATGCTGATGCAGACACGGGAATGACTCACTTTTCTCATTTTTCTTCATTTTTATCTCTTCTACGAAAAGAACACAACGAATGTAACGATATTAAAAAATATAGCAGCGTGTTGCGTCAAGTATACGTATAATGGTATATACTCTTTCATCGACGAAGAAAGAAAATATTGTACGATTTGGATGTTGCAGGAAAAGGTCAATGAAGTGTGCAGGATATCAGGCGACGGTCTGCGAGTTGTTCTTTATAAGCCTCACATATCTCTGGAAGTGGGTTCGCAACCGCCACCATTGCCCAGCCGAGGCGCCGACAGCATTTATTCATACGAGAATCTGCCGGCGTGTCATCATCGTAAATACATGTACGCTTTTCGTTTTGTGAATCTGGTCCGGGCGAAGACTCCCAAGCTGACGCTGTACACTCAGCGCTCGAAGTGCCTGTTCATGGAGAACGGTCCGCAGCCCAACTGCGAAATGCACTTTTACAACGGAGTGAAGGTGCACTATGATCTTTTCATATTGCTAACTTTTACGCGTCTTTATCTTGTTTAATTTTTGCCCGTTCGAATATTGTAGGTTGTCCGAGAAGACGGTGTTGTGAAGATCACTGAGAGCAGCTCTACGTTCGTTGAAGGCGAGCTTCCTATTTATCTAGAGAATTATTACGAGCATTATTCCGAGTGCTACCAGCATTGCTTGCTGCTTGAGTCCACTTTGACATCTTTAGAAGCGGCTACAGGTCACCCCTGCTTTCCCGTGATAATCGGACGAAGGCCCTTGAACGCGGCCTTGAATGATGCTCCCTGCATGCAGGGGAAGGAAAATATCTCGCACACAGCAAACAGTACTCCCGTCGTAAGTAACAATGCATATTTCTATTATAAACTCGAAAATCATGTTTCTCGGCTCTTCTCAATACAGAATCCTTTTCAGTTGCCATCTTTCGACGCTTCCTGCTCCGTCGTTTCGACGGTAGCCTCCAGGTCGCGTAAAATGAACTCCACGCATAGTTCTAATAATATTGTAGACAAGGTAGCGGTGCCAGGTATCGGTTTTGCTACGCAATTCACATCTGGTAACATTAGGGTCGATTATAAAGATGGTTCCGTTTTAACCGTAAGTTATCGCGCAATAGCGATTCGTTAATTATCTCTAATTATCGATCATTATTCAACGTAATAATTCATCATTTATTCTAATAATGAGTTATTATATTCAGCGATAGATTATCAGTTGATCGTTTTGGATGTTACGTTGTTTGTATTTTGTCAACGATTGCGGTTTGTTGCAGGTGAATCCGCAGAATCATAGCAGCGGCATTACATATGAGAGTAATAACGGCGATGTTATGCGATACAATAAGCATCATCAGCAAAATCCGGAGATACCTTTCGCAGTACAGGAAAAACTGCGTCAATTGCCAAGGATCATCGAATATCTCATTCAACCCAAATATAAAGGCATTCGGTAGCTCCACGTCAAAATATCGAATATTTTGTATGATACAACCGAGAAATCTCGCACTCGCCTATGTGAACCGTAAGCTTATCTCATAGATTTGTAAATTAGTTTATACTAACTTAGTAGAAACGTAATTTTTTAGTGAATTTTCTAAGTATACAATAATAAAGAGCCGCCCGGTTATATTCTATTCTCGCTGCTCTTGTGACTTGGACTTGTAATTATCGTGTGCAGAGATACTTTTATATTTTGTCATATGTAAATATAACTCAATACTAGAGATAATTATAAGAAGAAAGATGAGAAGACAAGATTATCTAATGTGTGGAGCTACTAAAAATACTTGTTACGGAGGGAAATTTATCTTATATATAGAAAAAGAAGCAAATTGTTAAATATCATCTGGACATAGGTTTTATATAAATGAAAATTGAAATTTTTTTTCTACTAAGTACGAAAGAAAATTTTATGGAACAATTTATCCGTTACCTCTCTCGTTAAAAGCAAGAACATGTATATATAGATATTGATAGAAAAATAATATATTTTTCTAATTAAAATTTTCTCACTTTGTGAGGTGACTATGTGGCCGATATTCATAATAGGATTTTATATAAGATCATCTTAAGTTCATCTTCAGATGCTGTACGGCTCATTTTCATTGGCTGTGAAACATCTGAAGATTAACTTAAGACGTTTTTAAATGTAAGATATGAATATCGACCTATGAGAGTTGTTTTCAATCAACTCAATGAAAAGTATCTACAGAGATAAATATATATATAAAATTAGCGCAAAAAATAAATGATGCTATAATATTAATCAATATTCACACAAAATGAATATAATTCTATCAATATTATTAATATTATTATTTAATATTATAATATTATTTAATATTTATCATGTATTTTTGTAACAAATTCAATTTTTACGAAAATGTTATGATAGATCTTTCATTAGTTGTATTTTCTATATAATCTTCGACTCTTCTTTCACACAAATTTTAAATCAGTATTTTGATTGCTCTTAATATAGAAGGTACAACTGAAAGAGACGTGATTGAGAAAAAAATGAGAAGGCTCTGTAATGTACAAAGTAAGAAAAGAGGTGTCTCAATTAGGCCATAAACACGATCAGAAACGCGTATAAATGTAATAACTACATATTTTGTTAAGAATAATGTAAATTACAAAGAAATCACGTTTCGTACGTTTCTCAACGGCTCGAGAATTTGCGAGGGAAGACAAATCGCGTTCTTCCTCGGATCCAACCGAGCCTCCCGTGGACATATTCATTCGTCCGTTAACCGAAGCTCTTGTCAAATCGGGGTCACAGTCGGTCATTATCATTCCTATCGACCCCGGCACGTCGTTCCATTGAAGGGAGCTACGTTTCCAGTGAGCGTTCGCTGCGACGCGCCCTACAATCCCCCGCGAGGGCAACGATCCCATTCACCCAGTCACATTCGCGTTTGTGTGCACGCCATATTGAACCGTTGTTCCCCGTGACCGTTCCCCGCACAAGTCACCTGTCCTTCACAATCCCCGAGAGACCACTGTCTCTCTCGACAGACAAAATCGATAGGATTGTCATTCGGGAGGGAGAGAGATTATCCGTGGAGCCGGAAGCTGCGTTCACAGGTGGTTGATTATAGTTGATCAGACCCCGTCGGGCTATTGTCCCGGGGCATAGCTCCGATAGGTAGTAAACAAGCGAGTGACGTGACGCGAAGCGTTCTATCTTCTGAGGAAAAAAAATCGCGCGACACCGTAAGTTTCTTCATCCGACGAATCTCCCAAGTTCGATCGAATGTCGGATCGAGTTCGGTGCATTTGTGAATTTGTTCTTTTCTCTTCTGTGATCAGTGATAACGCTGAGAACGCGAGTGGAATATGTTCTTCGCTGTCGCGCTCGAGCGACGTGCAATTGCGGTGCGCTAATTAACAACGCTTTCCTGGGAGCACAGTTGCGATCGCGGAATCCGCGACACGAACGGGCGCTGTCCATTGTTGCTCCGCGAGCGCGTTCCTAACCTCAACCGCGAGAGACGCTCGGACGAATATGGGTAAGTTTACGTGGTGATTTCGTAATATTTCGCGCGATGCTTCTGTTCTTGTCGTCATCGTGCGTCGCGTGATATTAACCAATTGATACTGAATCATTTACGTTAACGAGCTGTGTCGATGACTATGTTTGACTATGTAGTTTACGTCCATATGATCGTAAATATTGGCGAAAGATAAGCGACGTTCAATTGATAAATCTGTGATCCTTTCTGTACGTGGAATCGGAAAGTAATAGGGAATTAGTCCGATCATACTGGTGTTAATAGTCCGTAGAAAGAGAGGAAGTACTAAAGTTGCTCAACCGAGGTTAATTGCTTAATCGGTGCAATTGTCCTTTATTAAGTTGATTTAACACTCTCCATTGTGTATCCTCTTTAACTTAATTACCCATCTTAATATAACGTGAAAATTGTTACTTATTTGACCGCACTTGTAAGAAATTAAGAATTCGTTTAGGATTTTCGTTCGATGTGCCATTTCTCGAGGGATATTTCTGTCAGGGCGATGAAATAATTACGGATGCCGGTATAATAATAAACGTTTCAATTACTTCTGCCGAAGACGCTAGTACGGCGAATTTACGCTATCGCGTTTGTGAATGAACTGAGATTGTGTGCGGTTAGCGTTATCTGACAAGCCTGTAGATATAGATAAGTGGTTAGTCATCAGTATAGTTTGTCATTTAGTCACTACCCGATCGCGCACGTTTCATCACCTGTTCTTGATTTATCACCTTTTATTAATCGTTCACCGTGTGATTTGCCGGATTGTATTTAAAATGGTGAGACTGCGTGAGTTAAGGGAGAGTTTGCCCCTGCGCAACCAGTTTGCAAGCAATGTCAGTATAGACAGATTTTCTGAACGTAGCCTCCATGGTCTTGACATAGAGGAAGATCGAACATGTAGTAAGTGCCTCTGTGTGAATACACCATTGAAATGTGGTAATAAATAATAAAAGGACAGGAACATCTTCAACTGTAACATATGTAGTTACGGTTGCAATTGTGATTTCTTGCATAATAACTATTTTTACGTATTGTATCATTTATATTGATCACTTTACAATAATTGAAATGACATGTTATGACTTGCCTGATTCTCTTTCAGGGAACACGTGCAACGATTGCATGGCCAGAGTGCCGTACGCGACTCTCATAGCGACCATAATGTGTTGCTTGGGAGTTGGGATCTTCTGCGGTACTATGTATAGAGGTGCTACATTATGTGCTCTCATGATGGATCAGGTAAATCACTTAGCTCATTGGAAGCTAGTCTTCTGAGATATATTCTGAAGATCTTGCGAATTTCACATCATCAAATGGATTCAAGGTGTTTCATCTGCACCTCGGATGGCTGGACGCGATGCAGCTGGTGTTCGCGTCAGTCGGAGCCTGCATGGCGGCATTGGGATTCATGATCTTGTGCGTCGGGTGTCTCGCAACCGGTGCTACGAGGCATAAAGTCTATCGTGCATGGCGGTCCAGAGTAGGTGGACGTATTTCTTGTGCTGTTGTAAGTATTCGAAGTAAAGGTCTTCGTTATTCTCTTCAGTAATACCAAAATCTGTGCTGGACAGTTGCTGAAAGTTATTCCAACGATACGACATCATGATGCAAATGTTTCTCTTTTTTATTTTTCAGTTTATGACTATCATTTATATCCTGCAATTAGCTTGGCTCCTGATATTTGCCTTTCTGGTTATCACCACGCTGATATTTACCATATTCTGGGGCCTGTGCAGCAATCCACGTGTCCAGTCTCTCGACGACTGCATCGATTTCACTCAATTCAGTAAGTTTTTTACACACTGCTACTCATTCACAAGTGCTTTAGAATGAGGCCATTCTTCTTAAGCATAAAATGCACATTTCCCTTTTACTTCAGAGCTGTAAAGCAGCTGCTTTTTGATATTATTCCTTACTTTACATTCATGAGCCGATAAATGTCGTGATTTCACACAATTTCAATTTTCAGGCTTCATGTTTCCGAATAACACTCGAATGCAGGACATGCAGGTGTGCGGAGCGCAGGAAGTCAAGCTGTTTTGCAAGGACTTCGTGGAGAAAGCCGAAGTGATGTTCATTCTGGCGACAGTAGCATCCATGCTGGTGATCTTGAGCCTGATACACTATCTCATGTGCCTGTCGGCCAATTACGCGCACATACGCGATCACGAGAAGTTCCAGGAACTGCAGGAACTGCAGTATTTGCAAGACGCAGCTGATCCGGATTCACCTCAGCCGGGAATGGGTACCCTAGGCTCTCATCGCGGCAAAGACAGGTTCTAGGATACAGCCCGCGAGATCTTCGCCATGAATCCTTTGTAAGGAGCCTCTGTGGTCCCTCTCTCCGTCGCCTTCCGGGACTCACACGGGGAATCCTTACGCCCGATTGGAAACCTCTTCCAGGTGGTACTACTTTTCTTCTCTACGTACCTAAATTCGGTATTCCGCTCGTCGGTTTATTACGCCGCGGTAGTTTACTCGATCATGGAGGATCTTGCGGGAACACTCTATGCCGTCCATTTTGACTGTCGTCATTGTATAAGAGTTTATTTCGTCTTACTCTAAGCTGACGAAGAGTAACGAGTTTATTAGATTCGTCGTACGTAAGATTTTCGTCTTGACGTAAAGATCAAGCCGATCGTTCGCGCAATTTTGCCCGAAGGTTTTACGTCCACGACACAATGTCATTCCGTTAATTCGCGTAAGGTAAAAATACCCGAACATGCATCTAAATTTTTACATTTATTTATTGTTTTGGTCAACTACGAATATATAAATTTTCGACTATGGATATATATATATATATATGTATGTATGTATCACATACATTTAATATATATATATATACATTCTATGTGGAAAGCTTAAATATTCGTATTTAAAGACGAAAATAATGAGAATATGGTCCAGGTTTTAATACATGTCCGAGTATTAGTATTTTTACCTCATTCGGTATGTATATTAGGGGAATTTATAGGTACTTTGAATGTGCGACAATACGCGAAATTACGGCGCACAGATTTTGTTCTTGGATGTATAGCCATTATTTCGATGTACGCACAAACGCGCTGTGTGCGTCTAGTATTATGCAAGTATTTGCAACTTCTAATTGCTGCCGGTCTAAACTGTCGGTTGTTAAGGCTATAACCATCTTCGCGGACTGAATCGACTATTTATGACGTCTTCAATACTGAGATTTTTTTTACAAGATTTTTCTCTTTTTATATATGTACGTTTTATACAGTAGGCAAGTAAAAAACATATATTTTACATTCCAGATGTTTTAAGCATGTTGGGAAAATAAAGAATTAGTCGATTAGTAATAAAAGAGACAATCATTCATTAAGATACTATAATCGAGAATTATGGAATAACGACTGTTGTGCGTGTATCGTAGTTGTTTTTAAATATGGTCATTAATTTGTGCAGTATTTTCCCACCATGCTTGCCAAGGTGTATATTTACGTCGTTCGTGCAATTACGAAGATAAAGCTCATTTTTGCAGTAGGAAATCTCGCTATTTTCTCTGGGAATTAAGTGTTACAAAAAAAAAAGTGTTGTAATGTTGTGCATATGGAAGAATATATATTCGTAGATTCTCTATTCTATTCTCTAATATATAAATATAATACCGACTTGTTGTGTGAACAGAGCAATATATTTTCCGAAATGTAAAAAAGATTTCTGCTGTCGAATATATCGGAGAGAAAGAAAAAGATGAATTCTTCTATGCGCACGTTATTGTGCCAAACTAAAGAGAGAAAATATAAGAGGTGAACTAAAAAAGAGTGTAAGAAAATGTTCGGCTCTAAACAAAAAGTCTATCACTCTTATCGTTTATACGTTGCAACATTTGAGGTACGATCGAAAATATCGCATATGTTGAATCATATAAACTCGACTCGTGACATATTATCACTTGCTCAAATGATTTGACAACTGAACATGCGTGAAATGTTGCGATTCAAATCGATAAGAATCACCATCTCTCATCATATGATTGTTCTAAGTAAATTTTTATTGTACACACGTATACACATACATACATTCACATACACGCCTGACGAGTACATATCAAACGACAAATTTCGTGAAGTTGAAACTCGCACGATGTAGTAGCATCTACGAAAGGTTGTATGCAGTAGAGAAGGTTGACACGACGATACGCGCTATTTGCGAGGGAGAAAAAAAAAGCTGATTTATTGTTACGGACAGGAAAGCTACGTGCCGCATTCTCGTTCGGAAATATAATCCACGATGTATATTCTATTAATTATACGAATAAAAAAATATTTCCTGCTTAATGAGGTACGCTCCTGCATGTATATCTCAAAAATCTCCGTAGCTTTCGTGTGGTTTTCATAAATGTGTATTAATGTACATTAGTCGCTGTAATATCTATCGGTAGACAAAGTATATACAGAATAATTGTTAATTATATATATATTTTGTACAAATATTCGTTTGTTCGGACGCGTTTTAGTCCTCGTCGAACTGGAGGTCTAACTCCAAGTCGAGAGCACTGACTTCTTGGAGGGTATTGATGAATGTATATCGCGAGAAGACCATGTATAATTTCCGGAACCAAACGTATTGAGATTTGTGTGCAGCCATAGCTTTCTGTAAGAAGGAAAAGAACACACACATACACACAATTAGTGACTTTTCCCTCGGCACAAGTGGAACGCTATGACTTACTTTGATTGTATGCTTTTGTTCACGCGTCACCAGGTACCAGTACGGGGCTGAGAGTAAACTGATGGGCAAGTCCAGGAGTTGAATGTACTTCCTGATTATATTAACGGACTCTAACACATATAACTTACAATCTGAAACGTAATAACGATATATTGGACCGAGTTGGGATATACATCCTCTGCGTCTAACGTTTAACGAACTGACACTGACAAGGAGGTACTTTCTTCTCTATGCACAACGCGGCGATGGCAAAATACAAGGAGATGTGATTCCTGTGCCGGCTCACTCCGTGCTTGTCGAACGTAACGACAGCATTGATCTTGTAGATCTCTATATATTGCAAAATACTCTCTGCCACCTCGTCTATCGGCCACTGCACGGTCTGGTCATCTGGTAACTCGCTGCTTCTGTACATTTGTTCATCGCACTATGACCGAGGAGTTAGATACTAATCTCATATTTTTATTGCATATTTAATGCTGGATAAATCCGTCGGATCGCTGGTTTTGCGGCATGTCCGATGCATAAAAGACAGAAGAGTGCATTTAACATTGAATATGCAGTCGAAATATGATCCTGTGAGATACACATCTTTACACGTATAAGCAGTGCAAATGTGAACGCTTGCAAGTGATGTTTTGTCGGATGCACTCACATGATAATCGTTATGTTAGCCTCCGGGATGCCTAAGATCTTGGCAGAGGCCCACAGCTCGTCTATCCTCCTTTTGTCTCCACCTGCAAGCACACTGGTAAACATCAATAGACATAGCATTTGAGTGACATTCAATCTGTCGATATTCTTATTCGGTATATTATGTATCGCGCGCTTACGATCCTGGACACCAGGATAGGTCATCGGTAGGACATGTACCCATTGATAAGCACAGCAGATAGACCTTGGTAACCTTGGAACGCGTCAGCCAATAGACCAGGGGTCCGAAGAACATCACCTCATCGTCGGGATGAGCAGTGACCAGAAGTAGCCTGTCGGGCGGGCCTGGTAGCTGCCAGGCGGTATGGTCGACTCTTTTGAGAAGAGCGTAGAGGAAAATGCAAACGCAGAGGTACGCGAGCAGGGCGATCAGCAGCTGCCACGAGATTTCCTTGATATAGTACCACCACCAGCAGATCACGTCGTTGATCTGCAGGCTCAAGTAGCGCCTCGTATAGTCCAGGTCGACGATCATCATCCCAGACGCAACGGCCGCGCTGCACCACGTGCGCTCGACGTATGTCGAGTTTACCGCTCGCGCTAAGAGAAATCCTATCACGGTCCCGCCATATCTGGCCGGTCGCGTCGCGAGCTATCACCCGCGAGCGAGAGCGTGCGTACCCATAATCGCGGGGCAGCCGAAAGTAAGGTTATGTCATCTATCAAGAAAGTGATCGGAGCGGCGGCCGCCATTCTGAACACTTCGAACAGTAAATATGGAGAACGAAGAGGAGCGGGCACTCGGGAAAGGAAGTAAAATAATGGAAATAGGATGATCGGGAAGGTATATGATATGTAGAATTATGAACGACAGCAGTGTGAGTATTGACGTTTATTAATTTCCGGACGATAATCGCACTCTGAGATAATCAATTCGTCACTTGGCGACCTAGTTTGGACGTGTGAATTGTAGGTTAGGTTTGGCATATTGTTGATTTGTATTTTACAAGCTCTTTANTTTACAAGCTCTTTATATATATATATATATATATATATATATATATATAAAGGTTCTCGCATTATTCATAAATGAATACGGATGAAATATCGCAAAATAATCATTATATTGCGGAATGTGATATTCGCAATTATTTTGCTAATCTCAACGAACTACTCAAAAATTCAAAGATCGATATACAGTTCGATAGATGTCGCATTGCGACTGCGATTTTATCGCCTCACGAAATTCCCTATACTGGTCAACATTCGTATTTGTAACTTATCCCGCAATGAATATCTATTTTCTCACAAACGGTATGCAAATTGCGTTATTTTGAGAAGTTTCTAAATATATATATATATAGTTAGAAGTTAGGAAGGAAAGATATCACGATATCTTTCACAATTGAATACATCATGATTACGTCAATGCGAAAAAAACTGCCTTGACATTGAACATCCCGAAGGGTCATCGCGGCAAGTTATTGTAGGTTATGTCATCGTACGAAAGGTAGTTGAAAAACTGAAAATTCTGTAATGGTCAAGAATCAGGAAGAGGTGGACCTTTATCGGGACACGTACGTGAGGTATCTAGGTAATTATAAGTTACTTATTGTATGCTGTTATTGAAATTTTCTGTCAAGCTTCTATCGTACATTTTCTAATCGTATGCAAGAGTAGATTGCTGAAAATATATTTACTTTTTAAGATATTATGTAGCAGAAGTTACATATATTATATACTACAAGAAAATTACATCATGTAACATTGAATAATATTTTTTAAACTTATCGAGTACTTATGTTTCTAGGTTATGCGAATGAGGTTGGAGAGGCATTTAGAAGCCTGGTACCCAAATCCGTTGTGTGGGCCAGTTATGTGGTATCGAGTGGATACGTACTCGCAGATACTACTCACAAGGGCACAAATGTTTACAAGGTATGTTATAATTTGCGAATTTAATTAATAGTAATTATTAAGATAATTGATAATTGGCTATTGTAGATCGATACCAGCCCACAAAAGATTAAGAATGTTCTGTTATCCGCATCGGACACTCTGATATGGCAGGCATTCGCATCCATAATAGTTCCTGGTTTTACCATAAATCGAATCTGTGCAGCAGTTCAGTTTGCGCAGAAAAGAAGTACAAGTGCAGTTTGGAGGAAGCCTTGGATTTCAACGATTATTGGATTAGTGTCTATACCTTTCATAATACATCCTATAGACCATGCCGTGGAAAGGACTATGGATGTTACATATAGAAAATGTACAGGATATCATCCAAAAGCGTCGCTATACGGAGTAAAACGCGAGTGATGAAGCGTAGCTCATTAGAATTATAGTATGTCGTTAATCCAAGAGAGGTTATACTCAAGCCCAAAGCAGGGAAAGTATTCAGATGTATGAAAGGATGTTTACCTCATCTTTGACATAAAGTAATTAAAAGGCCTTGTTAATATGCGACGATATGATATTTTTAAATCAAATTCTATTTTATCGAAGGACAAATAATAACCACGTTTGCCTGAAACTCTATTAAATTTATCGATTATTCTATAAAACTTTGAATAACATAAAATACAAGATAACAAGTACAATATGGAGTAAGCTATTTAAAGGAAATTTAAAGGAAAAACTTGACCAAGGAATTGAGATGCACCAATCAAAAAGAAATATAAGGCTCCTGAAAGACTTTCGCGACCTCTCTTGGTTTAGATACGATAAGAAGTATTACTGCCTATACATTCTAAAATAGTACAAAAATTCAGGATACTGAATTAGAATGCCTTGTTATTGATTGCAAGAGTGTTAAATATTTTTGTTATAATGTACATATTGTACAGCCCTGTATGTACATTACGATTTTCAGCGTCATCTTGAAGCGTACTGGATTTGATGCCGCTATTGTTATGCTGTTGAATAAAATTATTGGTTTTACATTCCTTATACACATGTTATCCTCTATCATCGTCTGTGTGGTCATTTTCCAATCGATGTGTTATATCGTCATGACACATCGATCGCTATATTTTACATTTCCACAATTTCTGCTGTTAATTTATTTGTTATTTCGTTTTCCTTATTTTTCGACACATTTGTGGCCAGATAACAGACGATGGTTTGTTTCGCGATGTCTTTAGTCTTTAATGATATAGATTAGTAAAAGGCAAATTTACAAAATTAATTTAACTCGCGATGTATGCTAGAAGAATTTTAGACGACTCCCGCGAAACAGAAATCGTTTCGCAAGTAGTCAGGCGCGGCGAAAGGTTCCACCGAGCGGTGCTCGGTTAATAATAACTGCGATGTAGGTAACACCCCGTTTCATGAAAATGTATTATGCAAAAAAATGATGCCATGGCGGCGGTATAATTATACACGAGTAGCGTCGATTACGCGATATTATCTCATTCTCTACCACAATTTCGCTATCGCGGCAACATCTGAAATCCGCGCCCGTGATAAATGTGATTATAATCGGTATACATTTTTAAGAACGTGCCGAACAGGTTCCGCATTAAGACATCAATGAGTCTGACTAGACGTTTCCTTGGAGCAGAATTTTCCATCAAAGATAACGTCATGTGTTAGCCGCAAAAATGAAGGATTAAACGCGGCTGATGTGTAACGGTTTTGCGAGATTGAATTCGCGATTTCTGCGAAATCAGGGGTTGATTTTAAGAGCTTCGGATTTTCTCTGTATTTTCTTGTATTCGCGACACCTTGTTGGTAGCAACGCTCCGAGGTTTTTTTTTCAAGATCTCTTTCATGTAATAAATTACAGGCTTGTCACTAAATATATAATTATTACAAATAATGATAATGTAAAATACTTACAAAATAATTTTAATACTGTTATTCGAGAATATATTGCGATTTTTATCATGGATTTGAATTTTACTTTTACAAAACTTGCACGTCTCGAGGGAAAATTCGACGTTGCTTTTTCTTCTCGTAAAAAGGAATGGAGGAGAGAGAGAATTGAAAAAACGCCTTTGAATCAGTCCCCGATTTCCAAGACTGGAAATCCGCAAACCGCCAGTAAATCCTTCATAATCCTTGCACAGTACATCGACGACGCATAATTCCTGAATCAGCCGGTGCATTTATCGCTCTTGCCGCGTCAGTCGCGGAACAAAGGAAAATGATATTGCGGAAGAACGAACAGCCTGTCACACCTGTGACATATATATTTTTTTTCTCTCGCTTGCAGGTACGTACAATCGCCACGTCAGTCAACGGGAAGAAGAAGTGATCGTATTTCTTCGTTCGCGGAAACACATCGCACACGGTCTCTCTTCTCGCCGACGACGTAACTCGCCGGAAGCGGCTGGAAAATTCCGCGCGCAATTTGTCGACGTGACGGGAAAGGACACCGGAGATTTCTGCCGCGAGGACGACGCCTGGCGCCTTTCCATAAACACACGTTTAAGATGACGTAAGTGTTACGCTTTCTTCATCTTCGTTGATCGAACGCGCCTTTGAAAAACCGAAACACGCGAATTTTCCGCTTGTAACTCTCGAGACATTCGAGAGGCTTCATATAGAGCGGGGTAAATTTATATAATTTTCTATATTTATGTAAATACATATAAAAATATATGAAAAATATGCACATAAATAATTTTTTATCAAAAAAACGAAATCAAACGACTATTTTTCAATGCTTGGCATTGGAGACGTCGAAGTGATCATCTCTGGATTTTCAAGTTTTGCCTCTTGCAACGGCGTGTCTACTTTCACACAACGCACATATTAGCCTCCTTTTTTTATCATAATCATATTTTTATCATATTTATTTATCATCACAGTGACGATATATTTTTTATAAAATATGAAACGGCACCAATCTCATCGTATATATCACGCGCGCGAGCCATGTATTATTTATATTTTAATTTTATGTACACACACACACACACATGTAAAAATTAATTTCCCGCTTTTACTTCGCATTTCCGCTTTATCACTTTGATGTTCGACGCGCGGACACACTTTTCTCGATTTTCAAATCCGTGCGAGCGGAGTCAGAATGGCGACGTTAACGCCGTGATTCTTAGCGCGTCGCGGTGCCAAACTCGCACGTGCGGCCGCTCGCTCACCTCTTAACGACACGTCGCGCGTTCGATAATTAATAATTAACCCTCCCCCCCCCTCCTCATGCATTCCCTCCCCCCGCGCAGCCTCTTCTCCGGACGCTCGCGCGGAATTACACGGTGCGCGCGTAAAGAATTTCAATGGCTATCGGCGATAATATAGTAGTGCCGGCCTCTCGTAATCGTATAATTCTAACTATGCGATTACGGCGCCGCTCGGCCGTAAATGAGGCAGCTCTAGCCGTAAAGTTTTAACCGCGCTAATAACAGCCCTTACTATAAATACCCGCGCGCGCGACTAACCATAATACCCCCGGGCGCGCAATTGCAATGAAGTCGTTCGTTCGCCGTTCTCGCCGATACGCGCGCGGCAGCGGCCGGAGGACCGTAAATATCGTCGAATAGACAGAAGCCCGTGATAATCCCCGCAATAAATAGTCAGTTATGGCCGCGTCTTAGAGACGGCCGCGCGCACGCTTTCCGGGCGGTCGAAAACGCGCTCTCTCCCTTTGCTTCCGTCGTACTCTTCTTCTTCTCCTCTTCTTCCTTTTCTGCCTCCCCCCCCCCCCCCCC